>NC_079224.1:45382970-45647970 GCF_029633865.1 Lampris incognitus | reverse complement strand
GTGAGGTTTAGGGTGTGTGTGTGTAGGTGTGAGGTTTAGGGTGTGTGTGTGTATGTGTGAGGTTTAGTGTGTGTGTGTGTATGTGTGAGGTTTAGGGTGTGTGTGTGTAGGTGTGAGGTTTAGGGTGTGTGTGTAGGTGTGAGGTTTAGGGTGTGTGTGTGTAGGTGTGAGGTTTAGGGTGTGTGTGTGTATGTGTGAGGTTTAGGGTGTGTGTGTGTGTATGTGTGAGGTTTAGGGTGTGTGTGTGTATGTGTGAGGTTTAGGGTGTGTGTGTGTATATGTGAGGTTTAGGGTATGTGTGTGTAGGTGTGAGGTTTAGGGTGTGTGTGTGTATGTGTGAGGTTTAGGGTGTGTGTGTGTATGTGTGAGGTTTAGGGTGTGTGTGTATGTGTGAGGTTTAGGGTGTGTGTGTGTATGTGTGAGGTTTAGGGTGTGTGTGTGTATGTGTGAGGTTTAGGGTGTGTGTGTGTATGTGTGAGGTTTAGGGTGTGTGTGTGTATGTGTGAGGTTTAGTGTGTGTGTGTGTATGTGTGAGGTTTAGGGTGTGTGTGTGTATGTGTGAGGTTTAGGGTGTGTGTGTGTATGTGTGAGGTTTAGGGTGTGTGTGTGTGTATGTGTGAGGTTTAGGGTGTGTGTGTGTGTATGTGTGAGGTTTAGGGTGTGTGTGTGTGTGTGTGAGGTTTAGGGTGTGTGTGTGTATGTGTGAGGTTTAGGGTGTGTGTGTGTATGTGTGAGGTTTAGGGTGTGTGTGTGTGTGAGGTTTAGGGTGTGTGTGTGTATGTGTGAGGTTTAGGGTGTGTGTGTGTGTGTAGGTGTGAGGTTTAGGGTGTGTGTGTGTATGTGTGAGGTTTAGGGTGTGTGTGTGTATGTGTGAGGTTTAGGGTGTGTGTGTGTATGTGTGAGGTTTAGGGTGTGTGTGTGTATGTGTGAGGTTTAGGGTGTGTGTGTGTATGTGTGAGGTTTAGGGTGTGTGTGTGTGTGAGGTTTAGGGTGTGTGTGTGTATGTGTGAGGTTTAGGGTGTGTGTGTGTGTATGTGTGAGGTTTAGGGTGTGTGTGTGTATGTGTGAGGTTTAGGGTGTGTGTGTGTGTGTATGTGTGAGGTTTAGGGTGTGTGTATGTGTGTTTTTTACTTGTTTTAGTGTGTTAGAGGGCAGCACGGTGGTGCAGGGGTTAGCGCGGTCACCTCATAGCAAGAAGGTCGTGGGTTCGAGCCCGGGGATAGTCCAACCTTGGGGGTCGTCCCGGGTCGTCCTCTGTGTGGAGTTTGCATGTTCTCCTCATGTCTGTGTGGGTTTCCTCCGGGGGTCCGGTTTCCTCCCACAGTCCAGAGACATGGAGGTCAGGTGGATCGGCCGTACTAGATTGTCCCTAGGAATGAATGGTGTGTCCTGTGGTCGGTTGGTAGGCCTGTTCGGGGGGGGGCGCCTGTTCGGGGGGGGCGCCTGTTCGGGGAGGAGGGGGACTGGGGGGGAATAACGTGATCCTCCCACGCGCTACATCACCCTGGTGAAACTCCTCCACGTGTATGGGAGGAGGCATGTGGTAGTCTGCAGCCCTCCCCGGATCGGCAGAGGGGGTGGAGCAGCGACGGGGATGGCTCGGGAGAGTGGAGTAATTGGCCGGATACAATTGGGGAGAAATGCAATAAATAAATAAATGGTTACATGTGATCAGAGACTTGTCACAGAGAAGTGATGCTGTGGTAGATTCCTCGTTAATAACTTGTCCATTAACCGTCTCTCTCCAGGCCCAGCACTCCCATCATGTCATCCAGCAGGTTCTGGGTCACCTGGACACACACAATAAGAACACGCCACGCGTCCGAGCCGGCATTGTCCAGGTTCTCCTGGAAACGGTTGCCATCGCCGCCAAAGGTTCTGTGGGTGAGTTCTCCAGTTCGGCTGTTTTGTTTTTTGTTTTTGATTTTTTAAGTTGATTTTTTATATTTTTTTCTTTTTTGGCATTTTCCACCTTTATTGCATAGTGACAGTAGAGAGAGACAGGTAAGGCAGGGGAGACAAAGGGAAGGACATGCAGCAAAGGGCCCAGGCCGGATTCGAACCCTGATGGACTTGACAGGATGCTCGACGTAAGAGGCACAGACATTTACATGTTTCAAAATGGAAAACAACAACAACAAAAAAATCAGAAGAAAAAGTTTTTTGTATACCTACAGAACCATGAAGATGTGTGAATATGGTGTTCACATCAGTCAGAAGAGTCAGTGTGCAAACTAAAAGTTAGTCAACTAAGATTATCCGTTATCGTCCCAACCTGCTCCTGTACTTATATAGGATGATGTTTTCTGTTGTCTGGAAAATTGCATTAAACTGCAGAACTTGCTGGGGACCTAGCCCAGAGCTGGACCTAACACAATGTTAGATATAGATTCAGATTTACGTTTGGATTTAAGCACCATGTAGTCTTTCCTTCATGCCTCGTTGCTCCACAACCCAGCCGGGGTTAATTTCAAACCTCATTTCCCCCAAATCTAAACCCAGTTTTACCTCACGCTGGAAACATCTGATGTGAGATTCTGTCAAACATTTCTGGTGCAACAGTGCCCCTTTAGTCGTCCATCACTTGATCCCGAACATCCTTTACATAAAACTATCCTTTAAACATGGGAAGCAAGGTCATTTCCAAAAAGATTTACACTTCCCGAGTATCAGTCACTCCCACTGGCCGGTTTTAGAGAGGCCTATCTTTCACTCAGGGTAAAAGTACCTTTATAGAAGTCTTCCTCTGGAGTGTTTGAGTTCAGAGGAAATAAAAACGGGGCCCAGGGCCATTCTGGTTCTCTGTGACCAGGAGTCCTCGTGGAGTTCCTCAGAACCGTACCGAGGTCAACGAGACGGCTGGATTCTCCATCGCAGACGAGTCAGTTTCCGTTCATTTGCTGACCTCATTTTCGCCTTTGATTGGTTAAACTCTCGGGCGGGGGGTGGGGGGGTGGGGGTTGCGCAGGGAGTAAAGACGTAAATAAGAAGGAGAAAGTTGTTTGAGTTTTAATGATGGTGTTGTCTTCTATTCTTTGTTCCTGTGGGAGACGGACGGTCTCGAACGGAGAAAAAAAAGGAACTTCTGTAATGAGATCATTATCTCCGGTCTGAGCTGATTGCATCTCTTTCCTTAATGTGTTTTCTCTGATTTCTCTGTTTTCTCTAATCGATGTTGAAACGTAATGGACAGCTCGCTAATTGAGCTTGAAATCCATTAAAGACGGAGCATCTTAGTTTGTCACGAGTTTGAAATCTTTCTTCTTTGACGAGATGAGTAGAGAGGTGATCAGTAAAGAATCCTGGACAAACAAATCTACGCAAGTTATTCACCGTCTGTCTTAACAATGTCGTGGAGTCTGCCGGCGTGAAATCTAAATTCAACCTCGCAACATTGTTGAAAATTACCTGAACGATCCATTACTGCAGTAGAATCAGCTGAAGTTAGAATCAGAATGAGAATTAGTTTTATTTGGCCAAGTATGTGTAGGCCTACACATACAATGAATGTGACTCTGGTTCCTGCATTGCTCTTCATGTACTTACACAGAATAGACATAGAGCTAAAACAAAGACAAGGTAAACAAACATCTCACTACTATGTACAGATGTAGATGTATATAAAAAAGTATATCGTAAAAAAGAAAAAAGGTGCAGTATAGTGGATGTTCATTGTTACAGGTGTGTTGCACAGGGATTGTGTCTGACACTGTATATCTGTTTTAAGAGCTCATCAGAGGGACAGCCCACAGAAAGAAACTATTTTTATAGCTGGTTGTTTTGGGGTACAGTGCTCTGTAGTGCCTCCCAGAGGGGAGGAGTTGGAACAGGTTGTGACCAGTGTGTGATGGGTCTGCAGTGATGTTGCCTGCCCGTTTCCTGAGTCTGGAGGTTTATAAGTCCTGACTGGAGGGCAGGTTGACACCACTGATTTTCTATGCAGTCCTGACTGTCTGTTGTAATCTATTGCTGTCCTGTTTGGTGGCCGATCTAAGCCAGACAGTGATGGATGTGCAGAGGACAGACTGGATTATTGCAGAGTAGAACTGAATCAGCAGTTCCCGAGGCAGGTTGAACTTCCTGAGCGCACCAGATGGCCAGCTGATCAACCTCTCATCTATATGCACACTCGTCACCATCCCGAATGAGGCTGATGATCGTTGTGTTGTCTGCAAACTTCAGGAGTTTAATAGACAGGTTTCCTGAGGCACAGTCATTTGTATAGAGGAAGAAGAGCAGAGGGGAGAGTACACATCCCTGCGGGGCGCCAGTGCTGATTGTCTGTGTGCTGGATGTGATTTTCCTCAGCATCACCTGCTGTCTCCTGTCTGTCGGGAAGTTGGTACAGTGAACTGGGTGAGTTTGGAGTGGAGGATTTATGGTATGGTGTTGAACGCTGAGCTGAAGTCCATAAACAGGACCCCCGCATATGTGCCTGGGGAGTTAATGCAGACCTGTGTTGACTGCATCATCCACTGACCTGTTTGCTCAGTAGGCAAACTGTAGGGGGTCCAGCAGGGAGCCTGGAATGTCCTTCAGGTAAGGCCAACACCAGTCTGTCAAAGGATTTCATGACCACAAACATCAGGTCATAGTCCTTTAATCCTGAGATGCAGGGCTTCATGGGGACCAGGATGATCGTGGAGCTTTTGAAGCAGGACGGGACGTCACACAGCTCCAGTGATCTGTTGAAGATCAGTGTGAAGATGGGGGCCAGCTGATCAGCACAGACTTTGTAAGACAGGAGGGAGGCAAGCCGTCTGGGCCAGTGCCTTCCTGGTCTTTGTCTCTGGCAGAACTGACTCACATCCTTTTCACAGATCCTGAGTGCAGGTGGGGCATCAGTGGGGAGGGGAGAATTGCTGGAAGGGGATGCAGTTGGTTGTGTGATGTGGCCGGAGAGAGTGAGGAGTATGGGAGTGGGCTTAAACCTGCAGTCAAACACGTTCAGGTTGTCAGCCAGTTGATGGTTCTCTGCAGTGTGGGGAAATGGTGTCCTGTAGTTGGTGATGATGATGATGATGATGATGATGATGTCTAAACGTCCTTTTCAACAGGAATGACCCAAGAGTACAAAAGAAGCAACACGTTCTCCTTTGAAAATGAAATCACAACTCCAAACCTCTGGCTCGGTATGTCACTATTAAAGCTTCCAGCCCAAATTGAAACTTGATCCTACTGGAATGAAATGGACCCATTTGATATTCAGACCCCTTTACACCTGATATTACCATCCATCCACCCAGCTACCCAGAGATTAAACTGTAGTCACAGAGAGGCAGAGAGGTTTGAGATGCTTTTGGTCATATTCCCATCAAACTGTGACTTAGATCAGAATTTGAATTCTATCTTATCAATCCTGCCTGCAGGACAGTCATAACGTGACAACAGCAACTAGAAGAGTGCACTCAGAGTGTATCTTCTTCTGAGGAGTTAGCACTTATGGTATAAAACAAGTTTTTCATAGGTTTTGAATCACCGCAACCACAAGAAGTCCTTGATCATACAGTCATAACCGCACAAAAAATATTTGGCTGACAGTCCCAGTAGTATGTGAAATTAGCCGTGGACAGGTACACGCACACATGGACACAAAAACCAGTGTTTTTCCTGCCATTATAAGAAATTTGCGCAGCGCCCAAGTTGATTAATTGGGAAATATGGGGAAAATTTATGTTTTTAATATACATAATCCCCTCCAGACTACCGCCAAATAATGTATATTCTTCTCAATATAGAACAAAGTTAAACATTTTTGTTATTAAAATTGTTGTAAAAGCTTCTTGCTCAGAGCAACAAGGTCCTGGGTTCGAACCCCGGGGTTGTCCAACCTTGGGGGTCATCCCAGGTCGTCCTGTGTGTGGGGTTTGCATGTTCTCCCTGTGTCTGCGGTGGGTTTCCTCCGGATGCTCCGGTTTCCTCTCACCATCAAAAAGACATGCATGTTAGGGTTAATACTCCTTCCTGTCTGTGCCCCTGAGCAAGGCAATGGAAAGAAGAGCCGGAGTTGGTCCCCCTGGTGCTGCAGCTGCCCACTGCTCGTAGCTACACAGCTAGGATGGGTTAAATGCAGAGCATAGTTTCCCCCATGGGGATCAATATGATATATTCAAGGCTCAGCGTTTTCAGTTTTTATTTTTCCAAGCCATCCAGCATGCCGAATTTCGCCACAAGAGGACACTGTTACCTAACCTCACACGAACAGGAACAACTTTTGGATCCGTGGAAACATAACATCCAGGTGAAAATCAGTTTAAACTGATTTGCTCCTTTTAAAAAATCTGGGTGTTGTTCGGTGAAAATCGGTAAAAACCGAAAACGCTGAGCCTTGGATATATTATAAGGTATATGATATAGGGTATATGATATATTATAGGGTATATGATATAGGGTATATGATATATTATAGGGTATATGAGATGCAGGTTAATAGCAGGTGTGATGGGGTCCTGTTCACAACAAGCTGACGTAGAGAAATCAGATGCCGTTCTCCAGTTGATGGGTTTGAATGTGTGGCTGAGGGCTTGGTTGTAGTAACGGTGTTGTAGATGAGGTCAGTGATGTCATATTAGATCCCCACCCATGTGCTTCAGTACTGTAGAACCACTTAAATGATCGGATGAATAAAAACACACTCACACTTTGTGTTTGACTAGAATAAACCTATAATATGTGTTTGTGTATTTTTATGTTGGATGACATCTGTGCTTAGTAGATAACAGAAGGTCAGTTTTATTTGTATATGGCCCAATACCAATGTTTTATTTTCTTGCTGTGTGACAGAAGGATTTCAAACCACAGGTAGTTCGACCCGTGCGGTCCCATCAGTCAAACGGGGTTTTCAGTGTGGTTGTAATTCTAGTGAAACACAGCTGACGTTGGTTTATTGGTCGCTGTGGTACCTCTTATTGAAACGAAGACGCTAATGGGCTAACTCTCTGGCTTTCTGACATTCAGCCTGTCTTGTCGTCTTTGCTTCTGTGTCGCTATGTACGTACACGGCCGAAACACACTGAAGATGTATTTGACTGAAAGGTCAAATAATCTTCAGTGTGTTTGCTGGAGGTGGTAATGTGCAGCTCCTACAAATCCCCTCAGTGTCTTATTATTTGCAGAGCAAATGTCCTCGACATGATTACTCTTCTCAGGTTTTATTATTTTAGTGCTATTGCTCTACTCGTGGGTGGCACGGTGGCGCAGTGGTTAGCGCGGTCGCCTCACAGCAAGAAGGCTGCGGATTCGAGCCCCGGGGTCGTCCAACCTTGGGGGTGGTCCCGGGTCGTCCTCTGTGTGGAGTCTGCATGTTCTCCCCGTGTCTGTGTGGGTTTCCTCCGGGGGCTCCGGTTTCCTCCCACAGTCCAAAGACATGTAGGTCAGGTGATTCGGCCATACTACATTGTCCCTAGATATGAATGTGTGTGTGTGTGTGTGTCAGCCCTGTGTGATGGACTGGCGGCCTGTCCAGGGTGTCTCCCCGCCTGCCGCCCAGTGACTGCTGGGATAGGCTCCAGCATCCCCCCAACCAGAGCAGGATAAGTGGTTCGGATAATGGATGGATGCTCTACTCGTATTCTGTTGTTTTAGTTCTATCGCTCTTTTTTAATTACTCTACTGTCATTCTATTGCTCTAATCTAGTTCAAGTCCAGTACATCCACATGACTGTTCTTGTGCCACCCTATCGAGTAGGGCTGTGTATTGGCGAGAATCTGGTGATGCGATACGCATCACGCTACAGGGTTATGATTCAATATATCACGATGTATTGTGATACTGTGAGAAAGGTGATATGTTGTGATTTCACAGGCCTGTGTTCTTTGTACTTACGCTACTTCCTGTCTCAGTTCACGTTGTTGTGTTGGAGTGGAAGGGTCAAATGGCTGAAGATAGATTACAACACTGTTATCTAGCGGTCGTGGGGTCACACACAACACAACATGTTTGTCACCAACCTTTACATGTAAACAATTGAAAATAGATATAGTGGTTTTGAGAATCGATACAGTATCCAAAAAGATAATATTGCGATAATCGAGTGTATCGATATTTTCTTATACCCCTACTGTCGAGGCTGTCTAGCTGGGATATTTACCTGAATGTTTGTTAAGGTTGTTTAAGTCGATGTCTGCTGTGTGCAGAGCTTTACTGCACAATCAGACATGGTTACTATTGTCATTATCATTATCATTATTATTATCATTATTATTATTATTATTATATTATTATTATTATTAGAAGCCCAAGCAGCAATGCAGCTGGAACCCTGTTGTATCTGTTAACATTATTATTATTATTGTTATCATTATCATTATCATTATTATTATTAGGAGCCCAAGCAGCAATGCAGCTGGAACCCTGTTGTATCTGTTAACATTATTATTATTATTGTTATTATTATTATCATTATCATTATTATCATTGTAATTATGCTCTAAAAGTATCTGGGTCTCAGGAACAATGACAGGTACAGTTCCCAAACTAGGCAGATAGGTTTGAAAATATCACCCACTACCCAGACCAAAAAATATCGCCCACTACCCAGACCAAAAAATATCACCCACTACCCAGACCAAAAGATATCACCCACTACCCAGACCAAAAACAATACCGACTGGCTAGATGGTGGCACTATAACAACAAACTTTACATTTTGGCCTGTAACTTTTGAAATGTACGTCTCAGAAACCAAAATCTTATTTTTTCCCAGGATTCTGTGGGTACAGGTGACTCTAAAGATATGAGCCACTCCCATTTGTGCCTGAAAGATTTTCCACCATTTTGAATTTTGTCCAAATCTGTTTTTTTCGCTACTCCTCCTACAAATTTTGAACAGTTGTGTCCAAATCTGCTACAGGGCATCTCTGGACCAAGCCTGAGAGGGAGCTGTTTCTGAGTTTTTACTTTCCTTATGGTTACAGTTACACAAGCTACTCAAGTTTTATCAAATAGCTCGTTTTTAAAAAATTGCAATAACTCATCAACACATTGAGATATCAACCTGAACTTGGAGACACATGTTCAGGAGTTTTCCTTAAGCTTGTGTGTTAAAGTGCATTGCACTTAACCCCTAGGGGGCGCCATAAATGTGAAAAGTTTATATCTCGCAATCAACCATTGATGTGTTATAAAAAAAAGTTTGCCTCACCACAACCTGCGGTCAATTCAGAATTCCGTCACTATATTTTCCGGAATATGTAAAATCAGTTATCATCTATACTATCTCCACAAGTCGTCATTCAAGTGCTAGCAAACTGACACAGACCTTGTTTGGGTACTACATGCCACATGCCTCAGATGGTGTTCAGATATGTCAAACGATGAGTCTGCAGTGACATCCAGTGTCTTACAGGAAATTACTACTGTAAGTACAACATTTTCTGTTTCTCCAAATGTTTGCTCAAACTTCACCAAATTCTTTGACAGTACACCTGATATCAGCAGAATTTGTGTGACTTTTTTCAGAATTGTGTCACTAACACTTTAATTGTTGTGGATTTTTAAGTTTAAACAGACAAAAGTACCCCGGCTGACTGACAACTGAGCTTTGTACTTGAAAATTCTCTTCCTCCTTCTTCTCCTTCTTCTTCTCCTTCTCCTGCCCTCCCCCTCCTTCTTCTCCTTCTTCTTCTTCTCCTCCTCCTCCTCCTGAGATTCATATTTGGAGTTATTCATCTAAGCACTTGGAGCCTGCCCATTCCGGCTTGCAGCCATATTTAATCTCATTCAGAACATGGAATGTTTGGTGAGGAAGGTTTATGAGACTGTAATGAATAAAAGTTTTGTGGTGTTGAAGGACGGTCTTTCTTTTGCAGTCACAAGCAAAGCACATCTGTGATTGCAACTATTCCCCAATCCTCTGTGATCAGTACACATGGACGTTGTAACTCTAGTTAATGGTCACACACATATTTGCATGTGAAACTGGTCGTTGGTTTGGGTCATTATGCCACTGTATTGTTTATAAGGGTGGGGATACCTGCGGTCAGCTGAGACTGAAGAGGTCACTTATGCTCCTCTTCCACTACATGGTACCGGCTCAACTCGACTTGATTTTGCGTTTTCCATTACTGGAAAGTTACGGCATTTTGGTAACTTACCACTTTTCTGGTACCACCTTCGTCGAGGGTCCAAAATAACTGGATCGGTTACAAAATCAATGCAGACCAGCTACACTGAGGGGGTACTGTTACGGTAATGGAAAACGACACTCTGCGAGTCGAGTCGAGCCGGTACCATGTAGTGGAAAAGGGACATTAGTTGAGTGATGAAACGTATCTTTCAATAAACGTTGTGTCCAGATGAACTGATTCAACTTTCTGTGATTTTCTTACCTGGATTACTGAGCAAGACAGTAGAGATAGTAGGGCTATTGAAATGACCTTTTGAATTTAAATATTTTGATATCATCTGATCAGAGACTCAAATCTACATCAGCAGTAATATGGATGTTGCACTGGACCGTTGTGGTGAAGAGGGAGCTGAGCCGGAAGACAAAGCTCTCAATTTACCAGTCAGTCTTCGTTCCAGCCCTCACCTATGGTCATGAGCTTTGGGTAGTGACCGAAAGGGTGAGATCGCGGATACAAGCGGCTGAAATGTGTTTCCTCCGTACGGTGTCTGGGCTCAGCCTTAGAGATTGGGTGAGGAGCTCAGACTTCCAGAATCAGCTCGGAGTAGAGCCACTGCTCCTTCATGTCAAAAGGAGCCAGTTGAAGTGGTTCGGGCATCTGATCAGGATGCCTCCTGGGCGCCTTCCTTTGGAGGTTTTCCAGGCATAGCCAACTGGGAGGAGACCCCGGGGTAGACCCAGAACTTGCTGGAGGGACTACATGTCCAATCTGGTGGTCTGGGAACGCCTTGGGATCCCCCAGGAGGAGCTGGAGGACGTTGCTGGGGAGAGGGACATCTGGAGTGTCCTACTTAGCTTGCTGTCACCGCGACCCGACCCCAGAGAAGCGGCTGAAGATGAAATGAGATGAGATGAATAATAATAAGGCTGGGAGAGCTGGTGCTGGATCGGCTGAGAGAGCCTGATCTGGTTTGTCCTGTGGGCCCAAGGACCACAGCCCAAAGAGGAAGCACCGAGGGTGGTCTGACAGGACGCGGAAGTGGGGCAGGCTAAGCTAACTGCTAGCCTATGCAGACCGGCAGTTACGACATTCATCCTGGTTGGCATTCATTCTTCTGGACAATGATTTTTTTTTGTGGTTTAGTTTAGATATATGTGTTAGTTTGGATATATTTGTTCTTGTAGTTTTTGGGTGTGATTTTGTCTTTGTGTTGCGCTGCTGTGGGCTGGGGGAAACGATGTTTCATTTCATGTGCTTAAGTGCATGAAGTGAAACGACAAAGTGTTTCTGATTCTGATTCCCTAGTTCTCATTCACCCTCTGTTCTTAGAATGATGACGAAGCATCTTGTAATCGTTCCATTCGTGTGTGTGTGTGTCTGTGTCCAGGGCCCACGGTGCTGGAGGTTTTTAACACCCTGCTAAAGCACCTGAGGCTCAGCGTGGACTTTGAACTTGGCGAGAGCTCCAGGAGGAACTCGAACTCCAGCGTGTCGTCCGGCCGCACCAAGGAGAGCGAGGAGCGCATCGTCCAGAACGCCATCATCCAGACCATTGGTATGTCCTCCTCGAACCTGGGACACAGGATGACAGGAAATAGGATGACAGGATCTAGTTTAAATTTAAAAAAGAAACATGACCAATGTAGGTGTTGGAAAAAGTGATGTGCGATAGCAAAATACAACCAGACCAGGGCGTCCACGTAGCATAGCGGTCTAGTCCACTGCCTACAAACACAGGAATTGCCGGTTCGAATCCCCGTGTTACCTCCGGCTTGGTCGGGCATCCCTTCAGACACAATTGGCCGTGTCTGCGGGTGGGAAGCCGGATGTGGGTATGTGTCCTGGTTGCTGCACTAGCGCCTCCTCTGGTTGGCCAGGGCATCTGTTCAGGGGGGAGGGGGAACTGGGGGAATAGTGTGATCTTCCCACGCGCTACGTCCCTCTGGTGAAACTCTTCACTGTCAGGTGAAGGGGAGCGGCTGGTGACTCCACATGTGTGGGAGGAGGCATGTGGTCGTCTGCAGCCCTCCCCAGGTCGGCAGAGGGGGTGGAGCAGCAACCGGGACGGCTCGGAAGAGTGGGGTAACTGGCCAAGTACAACTGGGGAGGAAAAAGGGGGGAAGAAAAATATGACCAGACTCATCGATTGTGTGCGAATGTAGAACTTAAAAACAAGAGTGTATCTTGTTTCGGTAATCTGACGTAGTTCCATATAAAACAGGATTTTAGGGCAGGACAGAATGTCGGGGAGGAGATGATTCGACCCTTCAAGATTTGATTGGATTTAGGAAAAAGTGGACATGGTACAACAAACATGGAGAATTATTACAGTGTACTGGATGCTAACGTTAGCATTATTCTACATTCTATCATGGAGGACAGCTTGTCTCCGACATCTCCGTCACCAGTGTTTGAGCGAGGCTGTTATGATCATCTGCTGGCCGGGGCTTGGTGACACGGTGAAGGAAGTTAAATTGATCTGTTTAACGATTTGTTTTCCATAAGTTATTCAATGGGTGGCACGGTGGCGCAGTGGTTAGCGTGGTCGCCTCACAGCAAGAAGGTCCTGGGTTCGAACCCAGGGGTAGACCAACCTTGGGGGTCGTCCTCTGTGTGGAGTTTGCATGTTCTCTTACTCCCACAGTCCAAAGACATGTAGGTCAGGTGACTCGGCCGTACTAAATTGCCCCTAGGTGTGAATGTGTTTGTGGGTCCTGTGTGGCCTGGCGGCCTGTCCAGGGTGTCTCCCCGCCTGCCGCCCAATGACTGCTGGGATAGGCTCAGCATTCCCACGACCCTGAGAGCAGGATAAGCGGTTTTGATAATGGATGGATGGAATTGATTGAGTGGGTGCATAACAAGAAAAATATATAAAAAACAAGTAAATTTTCATGTTACCGTGTCAAACTTGGGGTCTGTCAGTTGAAAACTCTGTGTGTCATTTACACTAGGAGATGAACCACATTGTCCAGAAGTTTTCAGCAAAGATGTTTTTTTTCAGTTATTATGAATAAAAGTGCATCCTTCCTGTCTTGTCTGTCTCTAACCTCCATCTGGTCATGTGACCAGGCTTCTTCGGAGGAAATCTGCCAGACTACCAGCGGGCCGAGGTCATGATGTTTATCATGGGCAAGGTGCCTGTGTACGGGACCCCGTGCCACACGTTGGACACCGTCAAGATCGGGTGAGTCACATCATCATTAGTGCCTTAATTTCCAACCCCCTCCACACACACACACACACACACACACACACACACACACACACACACACACACACACACTTATCAGGGAACAGGATTCAGGACGATATGTCTCCCCCAGCCCACAGCAGTGCAACACAAAGACAAAAACATAGCCAGTCTACAAGAACACACATGTCCAAACTACAAAAAACTATAAAAACTACAAAAACACATATATCCAACATATAAAAAAGAAAAGAAAAAAGAATTCACTGTCCAAGAGAGGGCGCACCAGGATGACTGTCGGAACTGCCGGTCTGCATGGGCTAGCAGTTAGCTTAGCCTGACCTGCTTCCATGTCTTGTCAGACCGCCCTCGGTGTTTCCTCCTTGGGTTCAGCTCCAGGCAGGGTCGTGGTCCCTTGGCCCACCGGACACAGCAGACCAAGCTCTCCCAGCCAGACACCTTCGACACACCTCCCCGCACTCCACACGACGACACCAAACACCAAAAACATAGTCAAGGCTGGCCGAGGCCGCCGCCAGACCGCCCTCGGTGTTATCCAAACTCCTGGTCTACATGGGCTAGCAGTTAGCTTAGCCTGCCCCGCTTCCGTGTCCAGTCAGACCGCCCTCGGTGTTTCCTCTTCGGGCGCAGCTCCAGGCAGCTGCAGATGCAGCAGACCAAGCTCTCCTAGCTGATCCAGCGCCAGCTCTCCAGCAATCAAATGAAGACACAAACTTAGACGTGGGCAAAGACACTGCGTGGACGGTACTGTGTAAGGCCGCTGCAAATATAAATTCTCACCGCCATATTCCCACACCAGTACTGGGTGAGGCCACTGCAAATGTGAATTTGTGCCACCATCTTCCCACACTGGAAGCAGAAGTATAAGTATATGTGAAAAAAAATTTTGTGAAACTGAAACCATAATCACAAATCAACACACAGACACACTCAAAAACATCCACGCCTTGATCAGTGTATTCACTGATGCATCTAAGACTAAAGACAACACTTAGCTTGTATCACGATTATAATTAGAATAGACAAAAAATGATTAATTAATAAGTGGCTTGGGGTAGATCTTGACTCCCATGGGGAAGGCCTTGCTCTGCTCTGTAAAGCCCCTCTCTCTCTCCTTTAACCCACCCATTAAACATGGTACACGGGTGGCTCATTAAACCCACTGTGTCAGACAGCTACAAGGCAAATGGATCATTTAACACTCTCCAGTTACAAATACAATAACATCATCCATTTGTTTTGTAATACAAAATGATCAGATGTGCTGTGTTGACCATAAAGTTACATGTAGCCTTGCTAGCAGTGTGACGCACCTCAGGATTCACCCACAACATAGTTTAGTTAAAATACTGCAGAGGGTCTTAAACAAATCTGAGAACCCAGATTTGACAAATTGTCTCCAAACTTCGAGGAACAGGTTCATTAAAATGAATTCTCATCTTATAGAGACCCACTGGAAACTGACCTGCAACCTACTTCTGTTACATCCCAAGCCATAGTTTACATACAGCTACGGTTATGGTATGTACGGCACACCATGCTGTATTTACACTTTGCAGACGATACTGCCCTTGTCAGGAGCCTTTTAATGTTGAGATGACGCTTTTCCATCGTCTTCGTTTTGTCTTCTTACTATTTTTTGTGTTTGTGTTGAATAGATTACAAAACTCCAAAAATTATTCTACAGTCCAGGTCAAACAAAACTGGGAGAGGGAATCAGGCCTGGAGATATCTGAGGATGATTGGAATGATATTTGGCAAGGTCAGGCTACGAATACCAACTCAAGATTCTGGCGAGAATTCTGCTGGAAGAACATAATAAGATATTGTGGCGAGCTGGTGTGAAAGGAGGCAAGAGGCAGAGATCTTGTTTTTAATGGCAGAGCCCGTGTCCCATACACTGCACGACCCAAGGAGGGCTTTTATTTTGCCCCCAAAATGGTTGCTGAACAACAGCTTTCCCCCTGGGGTCACTATTAAAAACATCAGTCTTAGTCACGGTCCTACAGTCAGTCAGTCGGTAAAATGGTCGTCTACCCAGTCTGAGTCGAACCCCAAACAAACAACAATAACCAAAACGTGAAGTAAAACACAATTTTAACCTAAACATTAACAGTCCCATGGACCCCTGTGCCCCCCCCCCAGCGCAATAGTTGCTGTCAGTCAGAGCGACTGCCTCCTCCAGTCGCTACAATATTTTGTGACTCAGAAATGTATGTTTATACAGCAGGGTTTTCAGGCACAGGATGAATGTTGGAGGCAGTGTAGTAAAAACAAATGGCAGACCATTTTCATATATTTTGGAACTGCCCTCTAATTCATTCATATTGGCAAGAGATTGCTGAAGAATTTTTTTTGATAGAAGTTGATTGCTCTTTTATCACATTATACCAGGGCAATATCCCCGAAAAACTCATGGCCCAGGATGAATATCGCTATAAAATACTTTTGGTTGTAAGCAAGGAAGCCATCACGTGGAAGTGGCTGCAGGCAAACCTGCTATCAAAGGACGACTGGATCACAATTGTCAACAAAATACACTGTATGGAGAAACCGACCTTTTCCTTAAGACTACAATCTGAACAATATATATACGTACTCTATGGGATGTAACCTACTGTCTGTGTAATTGAAAAACCGTGTTCTGTACTAATGTGTGGCCCAAACCAGCCCTTGTTATTTTTTTTAACCTGAAAAAACAATTTAAAAAAGTTCCAAAAAATGCATCCATGCCCAACATAAATGAAATTTCACCAGAAAATTACCACACCACTCAAACCAAACACACACTCACTGTGTGTGTGTGTGTGTGTGTGTGTTTGTGCGTGCGTGCGTGTGTGTGTGTGTGTCTTCTCCGTGGATTATCACATTGTGGTGGAGAAGCCTGCGTGGTCCTGAGATCCCGAGAGCAATGCCATCTAGAGCTATGTTCCTGGCAGGGTCACCCAAGGCAGTAAGATCAAGGGGAAGGTCCCAAGTGGGAGATCATGCACAGGTGTCCTCCATAAAGGGAATCGACCCTAACATCCCAAATTAAATCCTATGGCAACTGGCAAGTGGCGACAGGCATGGATTGTTTGGTCTGGAAGCCCCTAGTCATGAGCCAGCACATCAGGTAGTGGGTGCTAGATTCAGTCGCTGGATTCTTGGAACGAGGTAGGAAGCCCTTTGGTAGCATCCACGACTGAGCAGCCCTCTTTAGGATCCACTGTGCTTATCTCACCTGGGGAAGGGGCTAGAAAAGGTGCCCTAAAAATAGTCTGCCTCAAACCTTCTGACTGGATTACCACATCCAGAGGGATCACCACACACGGTCAGAAACATAGAAGCATGAACTTTGGATCCTGGAATGTGCACACACTGATGGATAGTGCAACCAGTGACAGACCAGAAAGGAGAACCGCGATCATCGCTAGAGAACTGAAGAAATGCCGGCTTGACATAGCTGCCCTTTCTGAAACCCGTCGGGCAGACGAAGGACAACTGAAGGAGGAGAAGGGTGGCTACATTTTCTTCTGGCAAGGAAAAGCTGCTGATGAGCCCAGGATCCATGGCTTTGGATTTGCCATCAAGAATCAGACCATCAGCCACCTGTCTGAACGTCCTGTGGGGATCAGTGATCATCTGATGACCATTCGTTATGGGCTTGCCAACAACCAGATGGCAACAGTTGTGAGTGCCTATGCCCCTACTTTAGACTCTGAAGCGAAAGTAAAAAATACCTTCTACGCCTGCTTAGATGAGACACTGTCAAGAACCTCTAAGGAGGATAAGATTATTCTCCCAGGAGACTTCAACGCCACGGTTAGCTGGGATCATCACCCCTGGAAGGGCACTATAGGAAAGGAAGGCATTGGGAACATCAACTCCAATGGAGTTCTGCTTCTTAGCAAATGTGCTCAGTTTGACCTCACGATCACTAACACCGTTTCGCCAGAAAAACAAATATACTTTACTCCGACTCAAAACAGTGGCATTTTCCTGACTATGTCGTTGTATGAATCAGGGACCGCAGGGCCATGATCGACGCAGATGACTATTGGACAGATTATCGTCTCATCCACTCCACGATGTCTATCAAACTCGAGAGGAAGAGGAGGGTTCAAAAGAGGCAGATCCAGTCAAGACTGAACCTTGAAAGCCTGAATGAAATGGCCACCCAGCAGCGACTCCAGGCCTCTCTTGGGGAAACCCCCCAACAGGAATAACCTGATGACATTGAGAAGCACTGGAGCCTACTCATGTCCACCGTCCTCGACACCTGCAAAACTACCCTTGGGTAAAAGTCCAGAAAACACCAGGGGCCTCATTCATCAATCGTTCGTAGGTACAGATTAACCTGGTAACCCCTGAATTTAGACACCAGTTGGTTAACACTGATGTCTGTGCAAGCCTGGGTAATTGCTTGTTGCAAGAGGTAGACAACAGATGTTCAGGAGAAGGAATTACAAATAACCATCAGGCAGGCCTTGCCACTGGCTGTCAGACAATTTTGAGAGCTACAAAAAGCCATGGGTGTGTAGGAACAAATTTGTGCTTACGAACGTTTGATGAATGGGGCCCCAGGATTGGTTTGACTAGAATGACACAGAGATAGAAGAGCTCATCTCCAAGAAAAGGAAAGCCTTGCATGCCTGGCAAAATGATGTAATCTGCAAGGTTAAAAGAGTGGCTCACTCCAGAGCCAAGGCGGATGTCCAGAGATGGATGAGGGAGCTTAAGAACTCTTGGTGGACAGAAAAGGCTCTGGAAATCCAGCAACTGGTAGACTGGGTTGACACCAGAGGCTTTTTTCAGTGCTACTAAGGCCGTCTATGGTCCAAGCAACCACGGCTTAAATCCTCTGTGCTCAAAGGAAAGGCAGGAGCTGCTGAAGGACATCGATCCATTAATGCCCGATGGAAGGAGCACATCTAGGAACTCCTCAATCGCAACAGCACAGCTGAACCAGACATTGCCAGCCACATTCCCCAGAGTCCCATCAGAGAAGACACTGGGGAACTTCCCACCATGACAGAGGTTCAAGATGCCATCAGGAGCCTTAAGAACAACAAGGCCACCAGTCCAGATGGGATCCCAGCTGAGATCTTAAAAGGTGGACCAGAGCTCCTGTACCACATTCCCACCCTCCTCCTCAAAGTCTGAGAAAAAGAAAACTTCCCTCAGAGCTCAGGGATGTTCTAATAGTGGCAATATTCAAGAAAGGGGACAAGGTGGAATGTGGAAACTATAAGGGCATCCCACTCCTGTCAACAACAGGCAAAGTTCTCACTCACATCCTAAACCGACTGCTACCACTAGCTGAGGAAGTATTCCTAAAATTTCAGTGTGGTTTCTGCCCATTCAGGGTACATTCATTCATCATTCATTCATTCATGAATGTACATGATATTTACAGCACGCCAACTCCAGGAAAAAATGCCGTGAACACAGGCAGTCTTTGTACATGGCTTTCATAGACCTCTAGGCTCTGAGGAGCAGACTATCAAGATATGGCTGCCCTGACAAATACATCAGAATATTGAGGCTTCTACATGAAGGCATGTCAGTCACAGTGCTCAGCAACATTAGCTCTGAGTCAGAGTCCCTCACTGTGGAAACGGGGTTCAAATAGGGATGCATCCTTGCACCCACCCTGTTTGCCATCTATTTGCCATCTATTTATTGCTGCCATACTCCACCTCATTGGTGAAGAGCTGTCACAGGGGATCCCAATTCTATAACGAACTGGTGACAGGCTCTTCAACCTTAATAGCTTCAAGGCCAAGAGCAAAGTCTGCAACACCACCATCATGGAGCTTCAGTATGCAGATGACAACGCCATCGCAGTGCACTCCACAGAAGACCTCCAGCACATTCTGAATGCCTTTGCCTAGCCCTGGGTCTAGCATTAAACATCAAGAAGACCCAGGTCCTATATCAACCTCCACCCAACCAGCCATCTACCCAGCCCACAATAAAAGTGGAATACAAAATTACTGATAATATTGATCACTTCCCCTACCTCGGCAGCCTTCTCTCCTCAAAAGCTGACTCTGAGGTCAACCATCACCTGATTTTTGCCAGTGGCGCTTATGCCAGACTCAGGAAAAGAGTCTATGAAGACCGAGACCTAAAAGCCCAAACAAAACTTATGGTCTACAGAGCTGTTGTTCTCCCCACCCTGCTGTATGGAGCAGAGTCATGGACCACCTACAGCAGGCACCTGAGAGCCCTGGAACAATACCACCAAAGATCCTTACGAAAGATCCTGATGATCAGCTGGAAGGACAGACGCACCAACATCAGTGTTCTGCAAGAAGCCAACATGACTAGCATCACCACCATAATAATGCAGCACCAACTCCGATGGACAGACCATGTCATCTGCATGTCCAGCACATGTCTCCCCAAACAGATCCTGTACTCCCAGCTGAAGGAAGGTCAGTGAGCTCCCAGCAGCCAAAAGAAACGTTTCAAGGACAATATCAAGAAGACCAATCTGAAGAAATTCAACATCACATCAAACAGCTGGGAAGACGTTGCACTGGATAGGCGCTCCTGGAAGAAATCCGTGCAGGAAGGAGCTGCACGTTATGAAATGGAACTCCACTGTGCTGCAGAGAAAAAGCAACAGCACCACAAGGAGAGAGAGAAAAAGGCTAAATCACCACCTTCCCCTGTCCACACTGCACCAAAGCATGTGAATCGTGGATCAGCTTCTACAGCCACCTGGAGAGGACAGTCATACTCTCTTTGAGTAACCGCCAGTGATTGTGTGTGTGTGTGTTTCTGTGTGTGTGTGTGTGCGCCTACCTGCCTGCCTGCCTGCCTGCCTGGTGGGGATACTAAAACCTCTTAGAATCCAAGAGCCATTCATCAGACAAGCCCCCACCCCCCAACAAACACACACATACACCAACCACTGAGGCACGTGTCCAAGGAGGCTTGAGGTGTTCCCTCCCTTGTGCTCCTCCCCTAGCTAACCTGTGTTAGCTAGCCCTCGGTAGCTAACAGCCTTGTTCTGTGTATTGTGTTCTCTTCAGGCATCAGGGCACCAAGCGGATACAGGCCATGCTGCTCAGCTCCCTCATCATGGTGAGTCCTTCTCTTGGTCTTCTGAATGTTGTTTTTTCTTATTTTCAACCTTAGCATGTCCGTCAAATAACGCCCAGTCCGCCTGCAGGGTGACCCGACAGATTGCTCCATTAACTTGGTCAGACCACACCACTCTGCAGCAGATGTATTCGTTACCTGAGTCCTCCCACTAGGGGAGCAACACTCATCTCTGCTTGATTTACATATTTTACCCGGCAACAATAAATCTTTATGCCCTGGGGTATGACACAGAGACTTCGAGCTGCATTAGTTGATAGTTTTGATATCAACAGCCAGTCAAACGTCTCCTTGTAATGTGAAGGGATTGCTTGTACTGCAGAATGCGTTGCCAATCAGCACTGTCCGATCAACAGTTTCCCTTTACCAGAGACATGCTTCACCACCACTTTCAGCTCATTGTTGAGATTATCTAGCCTGAAGATGCCACCTCTTAGCACCTTTAAACCCACTTCACGCACAAATCCCATGTATGACATGCATTACCGAACATGGTTCATCCTGCATTTGACCGTTAATACCCGACTATGGCCTGGAGTCTGCAAACTTAGTTTCTTACAGGTACCTGCTAAACCGGGTGATTGCATTGCAACGTCAGTAAAAGTGGCTGTTTCGGTGGCGTTTGATATTTTCACACTGGAAAGTCGACATGATGGACAGTGTGGTCTGGCGTTTGGTCAGACAGTCCTTGACTTTATATTTCTTTACTCGATGACCTTATGAAAACTTAGCGGCATCTGGGTAGCTTGGCAGTCTATTCCGTTGCCTACCAAACACGGAGATCGCTGGATCGAATCCCCCTGTTACGTCCGGCCTGGTCAGGGGTCCCTACAAACACAATTGGCCGTGTCTGTGGGTGGGAAGTTGAATGTGGGTATGTGTCCTGGGAGCTGCACTAGCGCCTCTTCTGGTCGATCGGGGTTAGGGTTAGGCACCCTGACCGACCAGAGGCGGCGCTAGTGCAGCAGCGATCCGGACACACACACACATCCGACTTCCCAACTGCAGACATGGTCATGAGGTTGTTTTTTTTTCCCTTGTCTTAAAAACCAACAATCTAATTCTAATGTGAGTTTAATTGTCAGAAGGTGAGTGTGAATAGTGAACTCTCTTACCAACTGCTCTCCTACAAGACAGTCTCATCTGCCATAGACAAGGAGAGACAAGTGGCAACATACATCCAGCAGTGATGTCTCACTCTCTCTGTCTCTCACACACACACACACACATGCCTCACAAACCAAGGATGACAATCACACTGACACTCAGCTCCCTCATTCCTGGAGGAATGCATTGGACGGTGCACTTTACACAGTCCCTCCCCTCAAATCACCTCTTGTCTGCTCTGTTCTCCTTTCTCCTCTCACATCTTTCCTCCTCCTCTTCCTCCTCTGGCTGCTTACCTCAGCGTGAATGGGGGTTAACGGCTGCGGTATTTTTACCATTGTGCTGTTGCAGTGTTTTTACCGGACCATGCCGGGCCGAGCTGTGCCGGCCTGGGAGGTCTAATGGCGTCCAGATGTGAAATCCCATCTGACATGGCCGGCTGAGGAACTCGACACCAATCAGAAATGTTTGTTCTGTCCCCTCAAAATGGTTACTTTTCTCTCAGTAGGCACATTCACACATGTCTTTAATGTTAGTTTAGCGTCATGGGGTCGATGTGTGACGAGGGGTCTGGTACCAACGTGACGGTAAATCAATTATAGCAGTTTGACATCTAAAGACTTGCTAGCATTAAATTACCACAATCATTCATCCGTAAAATACTTGGGATCAACTGTCCAAAGTAACGGAGGGTGCAGAAGAGAGGTGAAGAAGAGAGTGCAGGCAGGGTGGAGTGGGTGGAGAAGAGTGTCAGGAGTGACTTGTGACAGAAGGGTACCAGCAAGAGTTAAAGGGAAGATTTACAAGATGGTTGTGAGACCAGCTATGTTGTATGGTTTGGAGACAGTGACACTGATGAAAAGACAGGAGGTGGAGGTGGCAGAGGTGAAGATGATAAGATTTTCATTGGGAGTGATGAAGAAGGACAGGATTAGGAAGGAGTATATTAGAGGGACAGCTCAGGTTGGACGGTTTGGAGACAAAGCAAGAGAGACAAGATTGAGATGGTTTGGACATGTGTGGAGGAGAGATGCTGGGTATATTGGGAGAAGGATGCTGAATATGGAGCTGCCAGGGAAGAGGAGAAGAGGAAGGCCAAAGAGGAGGTTTATGGATGTGGTGAGGGAGGACATGCAGGTGGCTGGTGTGACAGAGGAAGATGCAGAGGACAGGAAGAGATGGAAACAGATGATCCGCTGTGGCGCCCCCTAACGGGAGCACCCAAAATTAGTAGTAGTAGTAGTAGTAGTAGTAGTAGTAGTAGTAGTAGTAGTAGTAGTAGTAGTAGTCCATCCATAAAATATGCTGCCAATAAACAAGTATTTCAAAAAAGCGGTTCGCTTAAAAAAAAACAAATTCATCAGCACTCCAGACGCCCCTCTCCCCAGCAGCACCCTCCAGCTCCTCCTGAGGGATCCCAAGGAGTTCCCAGGCCAGATTGGACATGTAGTCCCTCCAGCGAGTTCTGGGTCTACCCCGGGGTCTCCTCCCAGTTGGACGTGCCCGGTAAACCTCCAAAGGAAGATGCCCTGGAGGCATCCTGATCAGATGCCCAAACCACCTCAACTGGCTCCTTTCGACGTGAAGGAGCGCCTATGCTCATGAGCTTTGGGTAGTGACAGAAAGGGTGAGATCGCGGATACAAGCAACTGAAATGAGTTTCCTCCGTAGGGTGTCTGGACTCAGCCTTAGAGTTAGGGTGAGGAGCTCAGACATCCGGAGGGAGCTCGGAGTGGAGTAGAGCGGTTAGCTGATGTTTGGCAAAAATGTCAAATTGGACAAAGCAGCTTCTTAATGTTAGGGTGGATGAAGAGACTACTAGACGGCTTGAACCCAAGCCCTCTGTCGCAGAACTTAATCATGGTTTCTGGGAAACGGCAACAAAGGACTTGATTTGTCTTGGAGGTGCAGTGTGAATAGTAGAGGTGGGACCAAGTCATTGTTTTCAAGTCCCGGATCATAAACTTCGAGTTTCAAGTCCTAAACAAATCATTATGCTCAGTTCATCAAATTTAATGCCATTTCAAAATGTTAATAACAGAGAAACAGTAATACACAAATGTACACAAGTGATTAATACTTTTCAAAATGTGTATTTATGACGGCTTGATTCAAAGTAGATCTGTAACTGTGAAAATGAGGAGTTGATCGGCAGCACACTTAAAAGCATTTTATTTTGGAGGAGGTGTCAAGTCAAAAGGCTCCAGTCCAACTCTCGGGTCATTGAAGTCAAAGTCCAGTTGCAACCATTCACATCATATGTTATTAAAGTCTGCAGGAATTGGACATTTGTCAATACACCAGCAGGACAAAGTTAGAAATCAGACATTTGAGGGTGTCCGGGTAGCGTGGTGGTCTGTTCCGTTGCCTACCAACACGGGGATCAACGGTTCGAATCCCCGTGTTACCCCCGGCTTGGTCGGGCATCCCTACAGACACAATTGGCTGTGTCTGCGGGTGGGAAGCCGGATGTGAGTACTATATGTCCTGGTCGCTGCACTAGCGCCTCCTCTGGTCGGTCAGGGCGTCTGTTCAGGGGGGGAGGGGGAACTGGAGGGAATAGCGTGATCCTCCCACGCACTACATCCCCCTGGTGAAACTCCTCACTGTCAGGTGAAAAGAAGCGGCTGGCGACTCCACATGTTTGGAGGAGACGTGGTAGTCTGCAGCCCTCCCCGGATCAGCAGAGGGGGTGGAGCAGAGACCGTGGCGACTCGGAAGAGGGGGGTAATTGGCCAGATACAATTGTGAGAAGAAAAAATGGGGGGGGGGGGATTAAGACATTTATTTGTATTAAAATCTTCAGGACAGTGGATTTAAGTTGGGCTTCATAGGAAGATCAAGTAGAAATCTCATCTTAAAGCATTTCTAGGAAGTGATTGATTGACAGCACCATCACTCTCTCCTTCTCAGGTGACCTCTGGCTTCAAATCAAAGACCATGGCGGCGGCGTTGCCCCCTCCCTTCCTTGATCCACTCTTCTCCATCTCTCTGATGGAGGACAGCGAGCTGAGGCAGCTGGTGCTAGAGATTCTGCACAACATCATCGATCGCCACGACAACCGCGCCAAGCTGCGAGGCATCAGGTAATGCCACGCCACCAGCGCCGGGCGTTCAGAGACCAGTCACTTAACTGGTGTGTCCTGAAAACCACTTTGTTTTCCAAGTAGGAAACTGGTGACATGTGATGGCAGAGTCTGCCAATCAAAGGATGATAGTTTGTGTGTTATAGTGAAACACAGTACAT
This sequence comes from Lampris incognitus, assembly GCF_029633865.1. Classification (NCBI taxonomy): domain Eukaryota; kingdom Metazoa; phylum Chordata; class Actinopteri; order Lampriformes; family Lampridae; genus Lampris; species Lampris incognitus. The sequence continues at coordinate 45,623,242 of NC_079224.1, read as the reverse complement.
GTCAGTCACAGGTACACAGACAACAGTACCTCTAACAGACTAACATAGTACCACAGTACATACTGGTACAGACGGTACACAGACAACAGTACCTCTAACAGACTAACATAGTACCACAGTACATACTAGTACACAGGTACACAGACAACAGTACCTCTAACAGACTAACATAGTACCACACTACATACTGGTACACATGGTACACAGACAACAGTACCTCTAACAGACTAACATAGTACCACAGTACATACTAGTACACAGGTACACAGACAACAGTACCTTTAACAGACTAACATAAAATAACAATTTTGAGGGTGTCTGGGTAGTGTAGTGGTCTATTCCGTTGCCTACCAACATGGGGATCGGCGGTTCGAATCCCCGTGTTACCTCCGGCTTGGTCGGGCGTCCCTACAGACACAGTTGGCCGTGTCTGCGGGTGGGAAGCCGGATGTGGGTATGTGTCCTGGTGGCTGCACTAGCGCCTCCTCTGGTCGGTCGGGGTGCCTGTTCAGGGGGGAGGGGGAACTGGGGGGAATAACGTGATCCTCCCACGCGCTACATCCCCCTGGTGAAACTCCTCACTGTCAGGTGAAAAGAAGCGGCTGGTGACTCCACATGTATGGGAGGAGACATGTGGTAGTCTGTAGCCCTCCCCGGATCAGCAGAGGGGGTGGAGCAGAGACCGGGACGGCTTGAAAGAGTGGGGTGATTGGCCGAGTACAATTGGGGAGAAAAAGGCGGGGGGTCCAAAAACAAAAAAAGTATAATAGTGTTTTTGTGTGTTTTTGTGTGTTTCAGAATCATTCCTAATGTGGCAGCATTGAAAATCAAGAGGGAGAAGATATCCAAACAAGACGTTGCCTTCATGAAAAAGGTAAACGCCGTCAGAGCTGCTGGGGTCGAGTGAAGCAGGCGGTACTGCGGGTCACCCGTGCTGCTGAGTTACAACATGACAGCAGGAAACTTGCTTTCTTAGCTGGATTATTCCAGTTTTCCTCATTCCTCATTCACCTCGGCTGAGTCTTTAACCCTTGCCGGTGGGCTGATGGAGCATCTGGGCCCTGGTCTCCTTCCTCCTACCTGACACATGTAGAGTTCATGTTGTCTTCCTCTCTAGTACCGTGAGGAGAATGGCGTGGACAGATGTACTGGTCAGTTGTCTTCCTCTAGTACTGTGAGGAGTATGGCGTGGTCAGATATACTGGTCAGTTGTCTTCCTCTAGTACTGTGAGGAGTATGGCGTGGTCAGATATACTGGTCAGTTGTCTTCCTCTAGTACTGTGAGGAGTATGGCATGGTCAGATATACTGTTCAGTTGTCTTCCTCTCTAGTACTGTGAGGAGTATGGCGTGGTCAGATGTACTGGTCAGTTGTCAGCGTGTCAGACTGGGTGCATGAGAGCAGGATGCTGGTGCTGAGGCTGAAATGTATTTTGTGTGCTTAGTGAATATTTGTGTATAAGTTGGATGAATGTTGTGTCTGGTCTGTAGTCTGTACATCACATCCAGCCCATCCACACGTCTTTCCTCCTTGAGGCCTGTCGGACTTAAGACCAAAGTTGATGCTACAGAAGTCTGGAAAGTTTTTTTTACATACCTTTCAGGGTTTTTTTATGAGGTGGCATAAGAAATACAGGAGTGTGGCGTTTTCTCTGCGACAGAAGCCCCGTGTGTTCACAAGATAGTCTCACCATCTTAAAATCAGATTGTAAAATCATCTCTTTTCAGGAATCATTTACTCTGTTGACTTTGTTTATTTTTCGTGATTTATCTTGTTTCATTAAATCAGCAATAAGGAACACTTTATTGCCAAAATATTAATATAATATAAGATATGATATAATATAGTATAATATGTAATATTAAGATAGATGTAGGAAAATACTTATTGCAGTACCAGCTTGTTTCGTGCATCATGCACTCATCAGCTGATAATGTGGTTAAACAACAAAGAAAAAACACAACCAATAAATACTAGGTTGCCCCCGGTCACGCCCCTAGTTACCATGCACAGCAACCAATGGGAGGACAGGAGACATTTGAAAACATTTGAAAAATAACATCAGAAACATTACAACCAATCATTATTAATATAATGTAATATAATATAATAATATGATATAATATAATATACTGTTGTATAGTATGATATAATATAATATAATATAAAATATTGTTTCCCCCAGCCCACAGCAGTGCAACACAAAGACAAAAACACATCCAAAAACTACAAGAGCTCATATATCCAAACTAACACATATATCTAAACTAACAACATCAAAAAAATCACTGTCCAGGAGAAGGAACGCCAGCCAGGATGACTGTCGGAGCTGCTGGTCTGCATGGGCTAGCAGTTAGCTTAGCCTTCCCCGTTCATATCCTGTCAGACCACCCTCGGTGCTTCCTCCTCGGGCGCAGCTCCGGTCAAGGCCGTGGTCCTTGGGCCCACAGGACGCAGCAGACCAGGCTCCTCCAGCCGATCCAACGCCAGCTCTCCCAGCCAGACACCCTCGACACACCTCCACACTACGACACCAAAAACACCACAGTCAACACCAGGTGAGGCCGCCGCCAGACCGCCCTTGGTGTTATCGGAACTGCCGGTCTGCATGGGCTAGCAGTTAGCTTAGCCTGCCCTGCTTCCTCGTCCCGTCAGGCCGCCCTCGGTGTTACCTACTCAGTCACAGCTCCAGGCAGGGCCGTGGTCCCTGGGCCCACAAGACGCAGCAGACTGAACTCTCCCAGCTGATCCAGTGCCAGCTCTCCCAGCCATCAAACGAAGACACAAACTTAGACATGGACAAAGACGCTGACTGGATGGTACTGGGTGAGGCCGCCACAAACGTGAATTCGCGCCGCCGTCTTCCCACACTGGAAGCTTACCTTGTTGAGTAATCTTACTATGTCGACAGATTATTTTATTTGTTTGTTATTTTGTCATGCTTGTTTTGGGTTCTTCTTTTCTGAAAAGGCAGTTGTGTCTCAGTTTTGTCTCAGTTTTAGCTCAGTTTTGTCTCAGTTTTGTCTCAGTTGTGTCTCAGTTTTCTCTCAGTTGTGTCTCAGTTTTATCTCAGTTGTGTCTCAGTTGTGTCCCAGTTTAGACACATGTCTTCAGGTCAGTGAGAAGCTGTGGAAGAGCTACAGAAGGTGACAGCAGCCTGTGAGAGTGGTTTTATCATTTCCACTGTGACAAGAATGAGACAGTAATGATCCTGCTCGGCTCTTCGTGGTGACACTGAACTTCTCTGGAAAGGTCGATGTGTTGTCACACCCGTCTCCATCACGTCTCCATCACACGTGTGTACAGGAAAACACCACGGCAACCAAACAGCAGCCACTTCTGACTCCGTTACAGCACGGGGGGAAAACAAACTTTCAGTCCACATGCTGAAACAGCCCAACCGAGCCCCGACAATATGTCTGTCTGTCTGTCTGTCTGTCTGTCTTTCTGTCTGTCTTTCTGCCTGCCTGTCTGTCTGTCTGTCTGTCTGTCTGTGTCTGTCTTTCTGCCTGTCTGTCTGTCTGTCTGTCTGTCTGTCTGTCTGTCTGTCTTTCTGCCTGCCTGTCTGTCTCTCTGTGTCTGTCTGTCTTTCTGCCTGCCTGTCTGTCTCTCTGTCTGTCTGCCTGCCTGTCTGTCTGTCTGTCTGTCTGTCTGTCTGTCTGTCTGTCTGTCTTTCTGCCTGCCTGTCTGTCTCTCTGTCTGTCTGTCTGTCTGTCTGTCTGTCTGTCTGTCTGTCTGTCTGTCTGTCTGTCTGTCTGTGTCTGTCTTTCTGCCTGTCTGTCTGTCTGTGTCTGTCTTTCTGCCTGTCTGTCTGCCTGCCTGTCTGTCTCTCTGTCTGTCTGCCTGCCTGTCTGTCTGTCTGTCTGTCTGTCTGTCTGTCTGTCTGTCTGTCTGTCTGTCTTTCTGCCTGCCTGTCTGTCTCTCTGTCTGTCTGTCTGTCTGTCTGTCTGTCTGTCTGTCTGTGTCTGTCTTTCTGCCTGTCTGTCTGTCTGTGTCTGTCTGTCTGTCTGTCTGTCTGCCTGTCTGTCTGCCTGTCTGCCTGTCTGTCTGTCTGTCTGTCTGTCTGGGACTGCTGCTCGCAGTTTTTTCTCATGATTATTATTTTAATTATGGGAACCTCACAATTGGTAACACGGGGATTCAAACTGGCGATCCCTGTGTTGGTTTTCAACGGAATAGACCGCTATGCTACCCGGACGCCTAATTATCACATATTTTAGTGGGTCGGGCGGTGCGGGTTGGCTCTCATAACGGGTCGGGTGGACGCGGGCATTGGAGAAGCTTGATGTGTGCTGTCTAGATTATGGGGTTTTGATTAATTCCCAGTTTCAAAGAATACGAGTCCGTCTGGCGCTAACATTTAACCCGTATCTCCGCCTGGCCTGCCCCGGGCGGGTGGAGCCAGGCAGCGGCTGTGCCGCCAGCCCATCTCCCCCCCCCCGGGGGAGGCTTATTAATGGAGTCGGAATGTCTTCATTACTGGTGAAAGGTCGCCATCACGTCTCATCGGGCAGCGTGTCGAGCTCGTGGACACACGTCACTGACGGGACTCCTTGGACTCCAGCGTTTACATTTTTACATGATATAATTTCTATATAATGTCATTTCTCTGTGTGAAACGGGGGGGGGGGGCTGGCGGGCTGAATAAATCACCGGGCCCGGGCAGCCGTGGGCCGGCTCCTGCAGCGGCGGTTATTTTTAGGCTGATTCGGCGCTAATGGGTTTAACCTTTGCTGCCGACCGCACAATCCCCGTTTTTAATTTGCTTTTCACATCACGGCCCTCTTTCCCATTTCCCGGCCTGTCGACGCACGGCCGTCAAAGAGGAGCCACGGTTTACCGCCCGCCGTACGGAAGGACTCCGGACTCGCCTCTTAATCTCCTTTAAGCCGTCAGACTCGGCAGGAGGGTCGGGAGGAAGGTTTACGTGTGAAATAACCGCTAATCCGTTTAGCTTGCAGCGATCGATGCTGCGATGCGGTTTTGCGCCCGTAGCAGATTTTGGGGCACCGCCTACTTTCATACGAACTCCAGATGAACCGGCTTCAGATGTGAAGGTGCAACTTCTCCGTTACAGGGATTCGATTCCTGTCCGCTTCAGAGACCCACACAGGCCGCCGCTTCCAGTAACACAATTATTAATAACCCGATTCCTGCCAATAGAATACATGAGTAAATCAGAATCCAATAGGGGAGTGAAATAATCATACCAGATGACAAAACAGTTTATCACCCCGTGTGGCGAGGGTGTCACAGGACGTGTGGTTTCAGATCCATCAGAGAAGGCAGGGCGGCGCCATAAAACAGGTTAAAATCTTTCAAAGGCTCCAAAATTAAGATTATTTATTTATTCATTGTTTTCTTACCCCTTTTTCTCCCCAGTTGTACTCAGCCAACTACCCCACTCTTCCGAGCCGTCCCGGTCTCTGCTCCACCCCGCTCTTCCGAGCCGTCCCGGTCTCTGCTCCACCCCCTCTGCCGATCCGGGGAGGGCTGCAGACTACCACATGCCTCCTCCCATACATGTGGAGTCACCAGCCGCTTCTTTTCACCTGACAGTGAGGAGTTTCACCAGGGGGACGTAGCGAGTGGGAGGATCACGCTATTCCCCCCAGTCCCCCCCACCCTGAACAGGCCCCGACCGACCAGAGGAGGCGCTAGTGCAGTGACCAGGACTCATACCCACATCCGGCGCCCAACCAAGCCGTGTGGATGATTATTTGACATCAGGTCTTATCAAAGGCAGCAGAAGTGAGGCCGGTCTACTCGAGATGACGCGTCGCCATAGAGGTGCTTTGGTCCGACGGGAAGCCGCCGGCGTCCGGGTAGTGTAGCGGTCTATTCCGTTGCCTACCAACACGGGGATCACCTGTTCGAATCCCCGCGTTACCTCCGGCTCAGTCAGGCGTCCCTACAGACACTATTGGCCGTGTCTGCAGGTGGGAAGCCGGATGTGGGTATGTGTCCTGGTCGCTGCACTAGCGCCTCCTCTGGTCAGTCAGGGTGCCTGTTCGGGAGAGGGGACTGGGGGGAATAGCATGATCCTCCCACGTATTACGTCCCCCTGGTGAAACTCCTCACTGTCAGGTGAAAAGAAGCGGCTGGTGACTCCACATGTATGGGAGGAGGCATGTGGTAGTCTGCAGCCCTCCTGGATCAGCAGAGGGGGTGGAGCAGAGACCGGGACGGTTCTGAAGAGTGGGGTAATTAATTGCCCGGATAGAATTGGGGGGGAAATGGTCAAGTACAGTGAGAGGACGGTCCCTCACGTGAATGAAGTCCGGTGCAGTTGAATCTGAACCCCTGGAGCTCATCTTAACCCCCTGTCTGTCCCTCTCCTGTCTGTCCCTCTCCTGTCTGTCCCTCTCCTGTCTGTCCCTCTCCTGTCTGTCCCTCTCCTGTCTGTCCCTCTCCTGTCTGTTCTGCAGCATGGACAGCAGCTCTACCGTCACATCTATCTCGGCTGTAAGGAGGAAGACAACGTCCATAAGAACTTTGAGCTCCTCTTCACCACGCTGGCCGTCCTGACGATCGAGCTGGCCAACGAGGAGGTCGTCGTCGACCTCATCAGGCTCGCCATCGCTCTGCAGGTAACCCTAACTAGCCGTAACGCCAGCCTGCAGGCCCTTTTCAGTTGCAGCAAATAAAAACGAGCGCCAGCCCGCCCAAACGGGAGGTGATGCCAGCGGCTGTTCTCCACCGGCTTCATCCGGTCGGTGAACGGGCTCAGACAACCACGTCATGAGACTCTCGCTTGAGAGGAGCGATGTGGTCTCTAAGAACTTGGTCTCAAACAAGACATCAGGAAGGAAATCAGATGGAAAACATTTCCTGTGTGTTGGTGGGGTGCGAAATGTGTTGTCGGGGTGGTGTCAGGGTGGTGTCCGGGCGGTATCGGGGCGGTATCTGCAGCGGCAGGCGGACGGGCCTCAGCGCTGCGCTTCCAGACCGCCGTGTTTTCTGTCCACATGAAGTCCAACATGTTGTTAGACCAGAGACCGCATGATGGTGTGCTAACTCACAGCTAGACATGAGGAGGGGGAGTGTACTCCCACTCACACACACACACACACACACACAAATGCACAGACCCACACATTAGCTGTTTATTTTTTTTTATTTTTTTCATCACACACAGATCTTATTAGTTGTAAATGCCATAGCACTTTACACAAAAGGTCTCACACACACACATGCACACACACACACACACACCTCTGTCTGTAGGCCATGATCCCAGTGGTATTACGATAGTCATCCCAGTCCGCGAGGAGGCTTTGGTGGGTGTAGAAGATTGCTTTTGGCCTTCACAGGGGTCACAGGAAGGAGTGGCATTTGCAATTTCCCCCCGTGTTGTCATGCCACAAGAGGGAAGGCAGCCGGCGTCTGGGAGGCGGTGGCCCCATCGTGATGCAACGAGTGTGGAGGACCAGCCTGTACTGTCTGATGGACAAGCTGTCCGCCACCGGCACACGTGATGGTGAAGTGAGGCTGTGCGGTGTGGGTGTAGTAATGGACGCACAAACGGGGATTTGAAAGATGTCATTTGTAGTAATTCAGCTTTCCTGCAGCTCAGTCTGATTAGTAAATATCAGACTGATATTTACTATTATATTTATATATTTACTTATATTTATTTATTATCATTCATTTATTATTATATTTATATATGAACTTATATTTTTTGTTATTCTATTTACTATTATATTTATATATTTATTATTATTCATTTATTATCATATTTATATATTCACTTATATTTATTTATTATTTATTTATTATTTACTTATATATTTACTTATATTTATTATTATATTTATATATTAACTTATATTTATTTATTTACTATTATATTTATATATTTACTTATATTTATTTATTATTCATTTATTATTACATTTATATATTATTTACTATTATATTTATATATTTACTTATATTTATTTATTCATGTATTATTATATTTATATTAACATATTTATTTATTTACTATTATATTTACTTATATTTATTTATTATTATTCATTTATTATTATTATATTTACTAATATTTATTTATTATTATTCATTTATTATTATATTTATATATTTATCATATATGATATATTATATATCCATCCATCCATCCATTATCCAAACCGCTTATCCTGCTCTCAGGGTTGCAGGGATGCTGCAGCCTATCCCAGCAGTCATTGGGCAGCAGGCAGGGAGACACCCTGGACAGGCTGCCAGGCCACCACACAGGGCCCACACAAACACACACACACCTTCACACCTAGGGACAGTTTAGTACGGCCGGTTCACCTGACCTACATGTCTTTGGACTGTGGGAGGAAACCGGAGCCCCCGGAGGAAACCCACACAGACATGGGGAGAACATGCAAACTCCACACAGAGGACGACCCAGGACGACCCCCAAGATTGGACTATCCCGGGGTTCGAACCCAGGACTTTCTTGCTGTGAGGCGACCGCACTAACCACTGCACCACCATGCCGCCGCAATTTCAACATATTCATATCAAATATTTTTTTTTTTTGTAGCCCTACATCGTAATTACGTCTCGGGGTGCTGTACAATCACATTACATAATTTACACCTTCAGATTACTATTGAAGGATTACTACCGATTTAAATGTTGTGTATCCACTATCTTTCTATGTGAACTGGTTTGTCATTTTGATTTATTGCTGTTTAAATCTGCAAACAACAGAGGGCCGCACTCACTTATAAATAACATAAAACTGATTTAAGTACAACCATAGCATAGTATAGTGATAGTATAGTATAGTATGGTGTAGTTTAGTGTAGTGTAGTGTCGTATGGTATAGTATAATACAGTCTAACAAAGTATATTATTGTACAGTAAAGTATAGTATTACCATATTTAAAGGCCTTATCTTTAGCTGCAGTACACACTACTCTATTAGGGTACTGTGTACTCACCACTTGATTGAATTAAAGTGGTAAATAAATGGTAAATGTACTGCGTTAATACAAAGCTTTTCTAGTCGACCCACCGCTCAAAGTGCTTTACAGTGTACGCCTCACATTCACCCATTCATACACTGATGGTGGAGGCTGCCATGCAAGACACCAACCTGCTCATCAGGAGCAGTTAGGGGTTCAGTGTCTTGCTCAAGGATACTTCGACACGCTCTCTGCAGGAGCCGGGGATCCAACCAGCGACCTTCCGATTACTAGACGACCTGCTGTACCTCCTGAGCCATGCCGCCCCCCCCCCCAAATTAGTGGATGTAAAACTGGATTCACAATGTCTTCTACATTGAATTATTTTGTTGATATCTTGGTGCATGTTCAATAACCCAGGTAAGAAAACCAAACAAGGTTGGATCAGTTCATCAGGACACAGCGTGTACTGACACATACGTTTCATCAACTTAGCTGAGTGATTTTTTCTTTGTTGAGTGATTTGCAGCGCAGTGGAACAGTGGTTAGCGCTGTCGCCTCACAGCAAGAAGGTCCTGGGATCGAATCCCAGGGTTGTCCAACCTTGGGAGTCATCCCAGGTCGTCCTCTATGTGGACTTTGCATGTTCTCCCCATGTCTGCGGTGGGTTTTCTGCGGGTGCTCCGGTTTCCCTCACCATCAAAAAGACACATGTTAGGGTTAATACTCCTGTCTGAGCCCCTGACTGAGGCATGGCAAGAAGAACTGGAGTTGGTCCCCGGGCGCTGCACGGCGGCTGCCTGCCCACTGCTCCTAGCTACACAGCTAGGATGGCTTAAATGCAGAGCAGAATTCTCCTACAGGGATCAATAAAGTATCTCAAAATTTAAAAAAATTTTTGATTAAAAAAGTAGAATTCTACGTCCTGTTTTTCCTTCCTGTAGGGTTCACTCTGTCACCACGGTCTGTATGTTCAGCCATTTTGTACAAATTCAGAATGCTCAGCGTTACAATGTATTTTCCTGTATTTTCAAAATAGAGATTACATGTATTTTATCTTGTTACATTTTCTGGCACCAGTATTTTGCATTTTATTTCGATACTTTTATTTGAGGGCTTTTTTGTATTTTGTAACAAGATACATTTTGATGTATCTTTGCCCATCTCTGATCACACCCTCAGATAAATCTGGCTCTGTGCTATGTCAGCGAGACAGATTTAGTGCTGCGATGGCAGAAGGGACAAAACTTCTGCTATAGCTCTTCTGTATTTCAGAGTCCTACGAGTATGTCTACATCCTGACGACAGTGGTGCCAGTTATGGATTGAGTGGGTGATCGGTGTCATTCGCTATTGAGTGCAAGGCGTGTGATGGCTCTGTCGTTCATGTCTGAGAGTTTGGGTGTGGGAGAGTGGATTATTTTGGATGTGGCATGCATGATCCTGGTACATTAGTTTTGTTGGAGGTAGTCAGCATGCTATAGAAAAGGGGAACAATGGAGCAGGATGGGTGGGATTATGCTTTTATAAGGTAACAACTGGAGGTGGGGGGGAGGGGCAACAGAACGTGCTCTGAGCTTGCAGATGATGTGGAATCACTGCTGGGATCATTTGTGGATATCAGTGATATGTTGACCAAAGCTTGGTTTATTGTCTAAAGTAAGTCCAATTATGAGTCGCCGCTCTTTTTTGATAAAAACTATTGTCTGTTCATTTTGTTCTTTTCATTTTATTGTCACGACAGTAAATAATTCTGGGATAAAGGTTATATTTTCAGAGTTAATACTGAAAATAGACATTGATTAATGATAATTAACAACAATAAAACCGAAAATTACTCTATCCAAGATGGAGCCAGAGATGACTTCCACTGTGTGACATGAGAACATGAGCTAGCAATGTAGAATTTTCTGCGGTATATTAGTTTTTGGCTCATGCCGAGGTTTGGTTGGTTTCTACAGGAAATGACGTTGATCAATGAGGAGAACATGCCGATGTTCATACGCTGTGGGATCATGGCATTGGTGGCTGCCTACCTCAACTTCCTCAGCCAGATGATCGCCAACCCGCCGTTCTGTCAGCACGTCAGCAAGGTCCGTCCATGAACCAGTCTGTTCCAACGCAATCCAATATCACTAATTCACCCTTTCCCCGCATTTACACAATTATATCTCAGATAAGAAATGAAAATTGCTTTTGTTAGTCATCTTTCTTTCTTTATTTCTGTAGCTATCTATCCATCCATCCATCAACCCATCCATCCATCCATATCTTTCACAAAATTTTACTCTTTACATATTGGACTCTTCCTCTCTCTCAGTCAAAATAATGCTCTTTTGCTGATATGCTGATGACACTCATGTATTTCTCTGTAAAACTCGTTGGTAGATGAAGCCTTGACAGTCTGAGTGAAAGTCCTGTTGATATGTTGGGTATCGCCACTGTCTTTTTCTTCAAAGATTTTCAAGAGAAATTAAATATATGATTTGTATGATCTACACAGTTTTCTTTCTCGGTTGTTTTCTGGTGCTTGATGCTCGCATCCTCCTCCAGGTGATCGAGTTGAGGAACGTGGAGGCACCGTATCTCCTGCCAGAGCATATCTTCAGAGACAAGTGTCCGTAAGTTAACCTTCCTTTGCTTAAGGTTTTGCAAAACTTCACTAAAGCTGGGTACACATTAGAAGATTTACGGGCAGCTTATAACCCTGATTTAACCAGTACAACTGATTTTTAAGATGGTGGAGAGTCTTTGAAAAGTAGGACAGGTCACCATGGACAGACAGCACACCTTATCTTGTAGCAAGTGAAGGTTTAAGACTCGGTCACGTTTGATTTTTATGACTGTAGTCGAGACAGGTCTGAGCTCATTGGTAAGTGTGTGTGCCACTATTTTGTTTCCATCCCAATGTTTCATAAATTGTGGCTAAATTTCCAAAAAGTCGGCAAAAATAAAAAGCATGTCAGTGTGCTATTCCATCAGCTTTTCTTGTGCGTATATTCTGAAGTAGGTGCAACAAGATGACATCATCAAAGAAGTGTCAGCCAATCAGAATGGAGAGATGTCATGCAGAATGACTTGCTGTTGTAGGAGTGGTCATAACAACTCCTTGTCAGCTATCCATCACTATTACACACAGCCCAGAGACACTGAAGAGGACATGACATGGTTTATTCAGGGTACTTTCACACTAGGGACCCGGGCCCAGATCCAAGTACACTTGACCTCAAAGTCCAGTTGGTTTGAGTAGTTTAAACACTGTGCACCGTAGCCGGGCACGGTTCACAGCGTTGCAGTCTATTGCAACAATTCCCCAATCCTCTGTGAATAGTACACACGGCCATTGTAACTCTAGTTGATGGTCACGGCAATTTGCATATGAAACCGATCGTTGGTTTCAGTCGTTATGCCACTATGTTGTTTATAAGGGTGGGGATACCTGCAGTCAGTTGACACTGACGGAGTCTCTCAGACGAGTGATGAAACGTTTCTCCTACTAAATGTTGTGTCCAGATGAACTGATTCACCTTTCTATGGTTCGTTCCCTTACCTGGAGTATTGAGCATGCATCAAGACATATACGAGACCTTGTTTTTCTGGTACACATGGCCTTCATGTGAGCATTTGCTTTCTCATTTCAGTCATCGTCTACCCATCTACGCATCACTTCATGAAGTATATAGAAATAATAATAATAAGAAAAGCTGATTGAGTTTAAAACATATCTTGGTGAAATATGTCATGAATAGTTTGTATAGCCAGTTTACCTTTAACATGTTTCTCTTCCCAGACTCCCAGACTCTTTAGACAAGGAGGACCGAGTCCTTTACTTCCAGACAATGGACATGGCCGAGTGTCTGGCAGGACCGGGGTACAACGCAGAAAGACTGTCTGTTCCCTACATCCCCCAGGTCACCGGTAAGACCAAGCACAACTTCACCTCTTTAAAAAACAACAACCCAAAAAAAAAAGATTTTAAGACAATATATTGCAACAGCTCCTGTGGGTCAGTTTCTTTCCCAACACTTCAGAAACACCCATCTGAACAGAGCTGTTTCCATCTCATACACAGCTTTCAAGTCTGAATGGAGTCATTTCAGATGTTTAAATGCAGTTTTCTGGAAACATCTGACAGTGTGTTGAGTAGAGGGAGATGTCTTCTGTTCAGACAAATGCAGCGTTTTAAAATGTGCTGTCATTTCCCCTCACGCCCAGACGTTTCATTTTTATTTTGAATAAAAATGATTGGGCTTGGATAGTTGGTAGGGAATTGCTGGTTGCATGTGATGACAGCAGGTACACATGTGATAGCAGCAGGTGCACATGTGATGCAGCAGGTACACACGTGACACAGCAGGTACACATGTGATGACAGCAGGTACACATGTGATAGCAGCAGGTGCACATGTGATGCAGCAGGTACATGTGATAGCAGCGGGTACACATGGCCATGTTGACCCTGACTTCTCACATTGCCAACACGGATGAAGAACATTACTTTAACATCAAGTATTTGTTTTAAATCTTGCTCCTTGTTGTTTTGGATCAGCTCTCCTCGCCTTCATTATTCACACATACCTTGATGAAGAACATCTGAGGTTTGGTGGCAGTCAGACACATTAGAGAAAAAGAGGTTAGAAGTTTGTCCCAGTTGCGCTCATTTTTAGTCTGATTGCCAATGTCATTCATTCTCTTTTCCGTGCTTCTCATGTGGATTAGTGCTTTACACCGTTGGAAAGATCCTTCACAGGTGCAAGCAGACATCCAGAGGTAACCGGCCCCGCTAGAAGAGCAGCTAGTGTCTTAGTCAGTTTGCCTTCAGTAGGTCCCACTTCTCCCGCCATAGCGTTTATGTTCATGTGGGTCAGTAAGCCGTCACTGTTTAAAGTGCAGTTTGTAAGACTGAAGCGATGAAAATGTGTTAGAATAAATCTACATATGGGCACGTGGATACATTAATAATAAAAATCTGTTTAAATGTAATGAATCCTCCTAAACTCAGATGTTTAAGTCCCACTCAAATGAAATGTCCCCTGAAATGTATACAGTCATTTGAGTACAACACTATCAGCACTTTTGTTTAGCGGATGATAATTAAGAAAGCCAGAGGCGACTCGAGAACATGACTCCATGATGAGCAAACTGCAACTTTAACAGAGGTGGTGGTCTTCACCATTAGCCACTCCTTAAAGGTACAATATGTAAGTTTTGGAAAGACACCAATACACTTTTTTTCAGTTCTGATCCGATTCCAATACCTGAATTTGGATCTCTGCCAACACCGATACTGACACAGCTACCAGAACTTTTTTTTCTTAATTATAATTATTATTATTATTAGTGTAGCACCCTTGAAAATATTATATTATTTGTTCATTCATTCATCTTCAGCCGCTTCTCCAAGGTAGGGTCGTAGTGGCAGCAAGCTAAGTGGGGCACTCCAGACGTCCCTCTCCCCAGCAACGCCAATGGCGGCCCATCTCTGAGGGCTGTGCTTCTCGGTAGGTCAGGGATGATTCGATCAAGCGAGGCTTGCCCATGGGTATTTATATAAGGACTGGCGAAATCAAGGAGGTGTGCAATTGGTTGAGTCATGATTCGCACCTGATTTCTCGCGTGTTTAACATCAATGAGCGGTTACATCCCATAATATGCCATGGTTGCTGCTACAGATACACATGGTTTGTGCGTTCATGACGTATATTGTTTTATTTTTGGGGTTTTTTTTTGTTACATTGGATGGTAACAGTTTGTAGCGCTATTAATGGGTAATGTTATCGCCTGCATTGTATAACCTTGAAGGGGGAAGTGCTGAGGTAGCCTTAAAGGGGCCAAAAGTATTGTTTTTCCCAAAACAAATAATATTACCCATCTATTTGTATGTGTTAGACGTTTGATGGCCCTACAAAATCTGCGATGTCGTGGTCTAAATTCAAACACGGCAGCGGCTCCCACGTTGAAATGGATGCCTTAGCAGCCCGTCAAATTCCTTAGTTTGGATGGACCCAAATTTAGTTGAATGTTAAGGTATCGATCACCAGTTACATATTGTACCTTTAAAAGACACATGGTGGTGACATCATGTGACCATTTCAAACCTGCTGCTTAGAAATAACTTAATATTCAGCAGGTAAACAGATCTAAAAACTGACGCAGGATCTAAATACCATGGCCTCAGCTCAGTGACTCCTGGGCCCACAGATGAGCCTGTCTCCTCGGCCTCTGATAGGACCAGAACAGGAAGCTGATGTGAAGTTTCCCTCTGCTGTTTCCCGTTTGTGATTTGTCAGCCGATGGTTGAGGTCGGACTAAAGGCGTTGTCTGGATGAGGCTCGTTTCCCTCCAAATGTATTCATTACCTGAATATTCCCTCTGGGACTAACCGAGTGAAATCCAATCCTCTCCTCCAAACCCGACAAGCTGCTTTTCTCACAATCCATCTGTGATTCCCAGTTCATTTTAAAGGAGCCAAGAAAACATGATGCTGAAATGTTTATACTGACATTTTCATATCGCTGATCATTCATACGAGCCATTCATTAGTTATTCAAACCTTTTCACTGGGAAGTGTTTTCTTAGATCTTCTTAGTGAGTTGACGATTTGACTTCCACCCCTCACACTATAAATACATTGTTGTGTTAAGGGTGGATAGTTGATGATCAGATGATGACTTTAGGATAGTTGGGAGGAAGAGATAATAGAGATTGACCTCAATGACGGCAACACAGTGGCGCAATGGTTGGTCAACTCGGCCGCCTTACAGCAAGAAGGTCCTGGGTTCGAGTCCCGGGGTAGTCCAACCTTGTGTGGAATTTGCGTGTTCTCCCCGTGTCTGCGTGGGTTTCCTCTGGGGGCTCCGGTTTCCTCCCACAGTCCAAAGACATGTAGGTCAGGTGACTCACCGTACTAACTTGTCCCTAGGTATGAATGTGTGTTAGTGTGTCAGCCCTGTGATGGCCTGGCGGTCTGTCCAGGGTGTCTCCCCCACCTGCCACCCAATGACTGCTGGGATAGGCTCCAGCATCCCCACGACCCTGATTAGGATAAGTGGCTTGGATAATGGAATGGGAGGAAGAGAGACGGAACATCCATAAGTATAAGAAGTTAATGACAAAGAAGTCATGAAAAATACAAAGAAGCGATGCTCTCTATTCTGATCTATTCTGAATCTGAATCCTCTAAATCAGTACTCATACCCCCTTTCCACCAACGCGAACCCAGTTCGAACCCTGGGCTGGCGCTAGTGCTGCTCTGCAGTTGGTTCAACTGGCAAACCTTCTACGAACCATTTTGCTTCTCCACGGGCTAGAGCTGGCTAGGCAGCCATGTCATTACATCACTGTATATGTCTGTATACGTCTTTGCTTTCCCAGCAAGGTGAGGTGAGAAATCGTCTGTGTAGATTTTACAATTTTCGTATGCTGTTTCATCATTAAATTCACCTCTGAGAATTTCCAAGGTGAGAAATCAACAGTGTAGATTTTGAATGTTGGCACTTTTACGATGGCAAATTGAAATTTGCTCCAATATTTTTGGAGTTGCGGCACGGTGGCGCACTGGTCAGCGCAATCGCCTCACAGCAAGAAGGTCCTGGGTTCGAGCCCCGGGGTAGTCCAACCGTGGTGATCGTCCCGGGTCGTCCTCTGTGTGGAGTTTGCATGTTCTCCTCGTGTCTGCGTGGGTTTCCTCCGGGGGCTCCGGTTTCCTCCCACAGTCCAAAGACATGTAGGTCAGGTGACTCGGCCGTACTAAATTGTCCCTAGGTGTGAATGTGTGTGTGTTGGCCCTGTGTGATGGCCTGGCGGCCTGTCCAGGGTGTCTTCCCGCCTGCCGCCCGATGACTGCTGGGATAGGCTGCAGCATCCCCGCGACCCTGAGAGCAGGATAAGCGGTTCAGATAATGGATGGATGGATGGATGGATGGATGGAGTTAAGGAGCTTCACAAATTGGCGACCAGCCGGCAGTCACGCTCACCGACCCTGCTGTGAGCTGGCTGGAGCTCTCTCAAGAGACCGGTCTCATAGACGAGAGGCTTTTATTTCCCTGTTGGCGGATGGTTTGTTTAAATATCATAACACAAATATTCATTATAAAATTCATGGAAGCTGTGATGTTTTGCCTTGTTCTCCTCTGGTGGTTGGTTTGAAATTTACCAGGTTTGATTAATCTTTCAATATTTCTTAGGGCGAACTCCTCGGTGTTCCTTGTTGATGTGTTTTTAAGCAAGCATAGGATTTCAGATAGTTATGCTAAAATGAGGTTTAAAAATGCAGAAAAATAAATGTAGGGTGTCAAATTCACTCTGTCAAAGTCGATTAAATAAAGTGTGTGCCGGTAAAACCATCTGATTCCAATCAACTGTGATGTGATGGGTCATTACTGAGAGTTAGGGGGTTTATTCGGCAGAACTGATAGTTGCTGCTGAGTAATGCATCCCCTGTCGGTGTGGTTGGTCATGATAATCCCACCCCCAGCCCCTGATGTGAGCAGTTCTTTCTTCTAGCCCAGCAAAGATTAGGTGCCACTCTGGAACAAGTTTTCCTGGCCAAGAGCTGGTTCTTTGGTTGTCGAAACACTAAGAACTGGTTTGAGATTAGGCACCGGCTCTGAACCAGCCCTCGAACTGCCTTGGTGGAAAAGGGGTCAGTCATTTTATCCATCACTGATAGTTCAGAGTGGGGGGAGGGGGGATATTTCCCTTTTTCACCAATTGCCCCACTCTTCCAAGCCGTCCCGGTCTCTGCTCCACCCCCTCTGCTGATCCGGGGAGGGCTGCAGACTACCACATGTCTCCCCCAATACACGTGGAGTCGCCAGCTGCTTCTTTTCACCTGACAGTGAGGAGTTTCACCAGGGGGACGTAGCACATGGGAGGATCACGCTATTCCCCCCAGTTCCTCCTCCCCCCTGAACAGGCACTCCAACTGACCAGAGGAGGCGCTAGTGCAGCGACCAGGACACACTCCCATATCTGGCTTCCCACCCGAAGACACGGCCAGTTGTGTCTGTAGGGACGCCCGACCAAGCCGGAGGTAACACGGGGATTTGAACTGGCGATCCCCGTGTTGGTAGGCAACGGAATAGAGCGCTACGCTACCCAGACACCCTAACTTTAATTTTCATAGAAATAACAGAGGTCTTACTGCTTCAGCTCCAGGCATCCATTAGTGAGGAGCATGTTAGCCAGCATTACACCTTCTTTGTAGACACATAGGCTAATCACATGAACGTGTGTGGAGGAACAACACTTCTTGAACAACAGAAAATGGAGGGCTTACGCTTAATTACATAATTAATGACGTCTTTCATGGAACATCAGAACAGGAACCTCTGTAACAGCTGAACCCCAAACCCAGCCAGTGTTCAGACCCATGTGCACAGTCGGATTTATTTGAGTGCGTTTTTCTTTTCTCTTTTTAATCCGTCATGGGGGTCCAACAACTCTCAAAAATTACAGAGAATTATCAAAACCGTTCCAAAAATCTGTATGACGGACAACGTTTTTGGAGTTGGTGTATAAAACACATGACCCGCCTTAATGTCCCCACTGACATACACTAGGACCTCCACCCCCAACCCGAAGGTGCCACCTTGTGTTTACCTTATGCAGGTCCCAGCCTGTAGTTCTGCTGTGGTGGTAAATAGTATTACTGTAGTTGTACGTAGTGTTGCTTTAGTAGTGATTAGCATTAGCGTTAGCCAATAGCTGACGATCCTTCAATGTCGAAACCCTCCCTGCAGGACGCTTCGATGTTAGCGTCCATATTTGGACCATAAACTAAGACTTCCAGCTGCTGTGCATAAACCTCCCTGGCATTTTCAGCATCTGTTGTCATTTATATTTGAATTTATATTTTCAGATGTAGATATCTCTAAGTTATATCATTTAAGCATGTTTTTTATAACCTTTGCAACCACTGCGTCTGCGTTTGGATTTCGGTGATGGTGAGTACATGTCACGTATGTATGAGTTAACATGTTGACTGTGTGAAAATGTAGTTTAGACTACGTAGACGTAGACTTGTGAGGGGTGAGTAGCTGGTAGGTAGAAGTTTCAGGTAAAATATAGACTGAGACAAACATGTGACGCTAGTTGTGAACTGTACGTAACTGTTCCGACTTACATACAAATTCGACGTAAGAACAGACTCAAAAACGGAAGTGGTTTGTAACGCGGGGACTTCCTGTACAGCCCAATATCCCCAACTACAAGTTTGCCTCGGGGGGGGGGGCTTTACAGCAACACAACATCCTGTCCTCAGACCCTCACATCGGGTAAGGAGCAACTCCCTGAAAACCCTTTAACAGGGAGAAAAACAGGACCAAACCTCAGAGGAGGGATCTCTCCCCCAAGACGCACAACGTGCAATGGATGTTGTGTTTACACAGTTTACACAATACAACGCTGAAAGAGGATGACACAATTATAATGGAATTATAAGATATATGAAGAATATGATGAGGAGGATGCCAAGCAGTGTCCAGATGCCACCGGAACAGCCCAGGACCCGAGCCACACGACCAGCATCACCATGGAGACGACACAAAAACAAACATTAGTCTCACATCTTAGTCAGAGAAGGATAGAACATTGAAACAGGATAACAAAATTATATGGATTTATAAGATATATAAAAGGAAAATGTGATGAGGGGGATGACAAGCAGTGTCCAGGTGGTGACCACCATCACCATGGAGACCGGGGAGGAGGACAGACGGCACATGCACAAAAGAGAGACTCACATCACACCACTCACACACACAGGCGAAGAGAAAGGAGAAGACGTCATTCAGAGAGAGAGAAAAGACGTGTGAAAGAAGAGAACAGTTTGCAATAGTCAATAATCTATAATATATAATCTATATGCTATAATCTATACACTATAATCTATATGCTATAAACTACTGTGTAATCTATACGCTATAATCTATACTATATAAGCTATACGCTATAATCTATACTATATAATCTATACACTATAATATATAATCTATACACTATAATCTATACTATATAATCTATACGCTATAATCTATACGATATAATCTATAATATGTAATCGATACGATATGATCTATACGCTATAATCTATACGCTATAATATATATACTATGTAATCTATACTATGTAATATATACGCTATAATCTATACGCTATAATCTCATCGGCAGAACAGTGCTTGGTAAATTCGTTGAGACAGAAACCGACCCACCATGCAGTACAGGTTGTGAAGTACTCAACTTAAAGACAACTAAATGTAGGTTCAGGCAAAAAGATGAGGTTTAAGTTTGGATTTAAAGGACTCAACAGACTCTGGTGGTCTGACGGCAGCAGGCAGGTTATTCCACAACAATGGAGCCCGATAGGAAAAGGCCCTGCTGCCACCAGCTGACTTCTTCTTAACTCTGGGTACACACAGGAGCCCTGTATTTAGAGAGCGAAGAGCTCGAGATGGAGACCACACAGGTAAGATGGGGCAAGCCCATTTAGGATTTTATAAGTCAGCAGAAGCACCTTGAAGGCTGATCTAACATGGATAGGAAGCCAATGAAGGGAGGCAAGAATTGGTGTAATATGGTCAAATGTCCTAGTTTTAGTTTGGATTCCAGCTGCAGCATTGAGGTGCGTTTTTTTTAAGTAGAAGTTTAAGCACAGCTGTCTTAAAACTGCTGGAGACAATGCCAGTAGTAAGTGATGAATTAACACTGTAGGTCCCAGGAAAGGCCAGAGGTCTTTCAAATGTTTTGCTGGTAAAGGGTCAAGCAGGCAAGCAGTTGGTTAAGAGGCTGACATGAAGTTAGTCAAAGCATCAAGAGAGAGAGTCTCAAAGGCTGTAATAACAGGGACAGCCAGTGACTCACTGTATAGATATGAATTTGGGGAGACAGGATCTGCAGGAGGAGCTGGAGTTGAAGTGATTTTGTTTAAGATCAAATCAAATCAAGTCAATTTTATTGGTACGGCCCAATATCACAAATTACAAATTTGCCTCGGGGGGCTTTACAGCAACACAACATCCTGTCATTAGACCCTCGCAGCAGATTCGGAGCAACTCCCTAAAAAAACCTTTAACGGAGCGAAAACGTAGGAAGAAACCTCAGGGAGAGCAACAGAGGAGGGATCTCTCTCCCAAGATGGACAGCGTGCAATGGATGTTGTGTTCACGCAATTTACACAACACTGAAAGAGGACAACAGAATTATAATGGACTTATAAAATGTATGACGAATATGTTGAGCAGGATGCCAAGCGG
Organism: Lampris incognitus; assembly: GCF_029633865.1. Lineage (NCBI taxonomy): Eukaryota > Metazoa > Chordata > Actinopteri > Lampriformes > Lampridae > Lampris > Lampris incognitus. The sequence goes on along the minus strand of NC_079224.1, from coordinate 45,602,078 downwards.
TGTCCACACGCCATCGGAACAGTCCAGGACCCAAGCCACGCTACCAGCACCACCATGTTAAAAGAACATTATATGGATTTATAAAAAGAAAACGTGATGCGGGGAATGGCAGGCAGCGTCCAAGTGGCGACCACCATCATCACCACGGAGACCTGGGAGGAGAACCGACTGCACGTGCACACAAGGGAGACTCACATGACACCACTCACACACAGAAGAAGAGAAAGGAGAAGACATCATTCAGAGAGAGAGAAAAGACATGAGAGAAGAGAACAGTTTGCAATGGTCATTAGTCATGATCAATTAAGTCATCAATTAGTCATAATCTATACTCAATAAGTATACTCAGAACAGTGGTTGGTAAATTCCCTGAGACAGAAACCGACCCACCATGCAGTACAGGTTGTGAAGCACTCAACTTAAAGGCAACTAATTGTAAGCAAAGGCAAAAAGATGAGGTTTAAGTTTGGATTTAAAGGACTCAGCAGACTCCGGTGGTCTGACGGCAGCAGGCAGGTTATTCCACCAGAACGGGGCCCGGTAGGAAAAGGCCCTGCTGCCACCAGCTGACTTCTTCTGAACTCTGGCTGCACACAGGAGCCCTGTATTTGGAGAGCGAAGAGCTCGAGGTGGACTGTACGGGTTAAGGAGATCAGACGGGTAAGATGGGGCCGGCCCATTTAGGGTTTGCCCCATCTCATCAACCTTATTGCAGAAAAGTCTAGAAACTCGTGGGCCGTGAATCGTGAGCAGCTAATAGACGGCTGCTTTGTAGTAAGTTTAGATGCCGTGTCGGAGAGGAATCTGGGGTTATGTTTCTTAGTGCTGATGAAGTGAGAGGGATACGCTGCTTTTGCAGAGGAGAAAGCACACTTGTATCGCAATAAACACTCATGCCACGCTAGGTAAAAACCTTCATATTTGGAGTTTCACCATTTATGTTCCTGTCTGCTGCAGGCCCACTTAAGACCATGTAGCGCCGCATTATGTAATAACGCCGCATTATGTAATAATGTAATACATTTTCACATCATTATGTAATAACGCCACGTTTTTTTCAAATCAAGACATAAATGTTGGTGGTTTATTACAGAATGCACCAAATTATTAAATTTTCTTCATATAAAAAGTGGAACATCCGCATTTTGTAATAACCGGTGCAATATGTAACAACTTATTACAAGACGGCGCTGCCAATTATCGCTGCTTCATCGAGTCCGGCCATAGTCGGATCTGACGAGACCGGGGCGCGAACCCCCGGTCCCCAGTGGGCAACTGCATCGACACAAAGCCGACGCTTAGACCGCTACACCACCTTGGACTGTCGTGTCATCTTTTAAAGAAGTTATGATTTCAGATATTTTCAGCAGTAATGCAGGATGTGACTGCAAATAAAATATCAAAACGGCAATTTCATGAACATTTTTATATCGTCAGCAAACATGCATTTTAGTTCACATGCCGGTGGGGTCGGAGCAGTTGAATTAGTATGTCGTCCTACGTAGTGCATGCGTCACGTGAACAGGAAACTGCAGTAAACGGATTGCATTTTCATTTGGATGCGGTCCGTTCGAGGCTTATGTAAAAGTACTGCAGTAATTGGCGGCTGATAACCTGAGGATAAGAGGAACCGTGGGGTTGCCTGTCCCAGATGGGTAATCCTGTTTAGACCCGGCCTGAGAATCAGTGGTGTATTTGTATCCCAGATGTAGTTGTTGTGCCGCTGAGTAAAGCACTTCATCCTAACTGCTCCAGGTGGCGCTGCTCCTCATCTCAACAGTTTAGTGATGCAACAGAAGAATAACGCATCTGTGTTTTTGCGAATGCGTCAATAAAGTGTAACTTAACGTGACTAGTACTCCACGAGTACCGAGCGAAGACTCTACGAGTCACAAGTTCGTGCTGCTGTGACGGCGAACCTCTGAGAGCTCGTCACGCTTCCTCGACGAGGTAACGGACAGAGTGGTGGTTAACAGTGGCTGTTGTATAGATGGGTTGTGTGTTCGTGTGTCGCTATGTCTGTGTGGTTCCCACCGCTGTGACGTTGCACTCTGACTGAAAGACGTCTCCCCTTTCTCCAGATGAAGACCGTCTGACCAGGAGGAAGAGCTTCGTGGACACCATCTCCCTCCAGGTGGACATCGTGTCCAACAACCTCCCAGACAAGGTCGGTCCATGCAACGGATCCGTCGCCTCACCTTTAAAGCTGAAATCTGTGACTTTCCTCCCTTAATAATCAGTCATGTTCTCCATGTGTATGGTGGAGTCAGGCTCCATAACCCCGCCAGTCATCGTCACCATGGTTGGAGACGCTCTCCAGTGTCCCTGTACCACTGGTGAGATGTTTTGACCGGGTAGGACGAACTCTGGTGCAGCAGCAAACACGTATACATGTTGGAAAAAAGACCGAGACGTGATGCTGATGTGTCCATGGCAACCAGTATGACTGTACAACAGTGTTCCCATATAGTGGGATGTAGTTTGTAATACATCAGACTGTGTTAGCTTTGGTCCCAGGATCCATTTTTACAAGGGTGGGAACTGTTTACTGCTGAGCTGACGGCACACCAGCCACAATGGCTGCTACACCTTGTTTGTAGTCCTGCTACACCTTGATTGTAGTGCTGCTACACCTGGTTTGGAGTCCTGCTACACCTTGTTCGTAGTCCTGCTACACCTTGATTGTAGTGCTGCTACACCTGGTTTGGAGTCCTGCTACACCTGGTTTGGAGTCCTGCTACACCTTGTTTGTAGTCCTGCTACACCTTGCTTTTAGTCCCACTACACCTGGTTTGTGGTCCTGCTACACCTTGATTGTAGTCCTGCTGCACCTTGTTTGTAGTCCTGCTACACCTGGTTTGTAGTCCCAGAACATCAGAGTCAACAGCTCTGTTTCTCTCTGCCTCCTACATCCACTATATCACAACACTGTTCTGCTGGAAGACTGACTGTCTGTTCAACACCACCACCACATCACCTCCACCTTGCAGACGGATAGAATAAACACTTGTTAAGGGAGGAAGTTTGCAGATTTCAGCTTTAATCTTTAAGATTTATCAAAACACTGCTTCAAATTGTAGTTTGGCAGGGATGTCTCTTTTTAACACGGAGAAACACTCCAACACACACACACACACACACACAGAGTTTATGATTTCACCGTCCCTCAGAGATACGCAGGACATTAAGAAATGTAATGGGAACAGCTTTCTGCCTGTCAGGCTGAAATTCTCCTTTTGTACCATTTAAAATGTGTTTATACAGAACAGTGTCAAATAAATGAAATGTGTCTGCCATCATAACAGGTTAAAAATGACAAAACAGACGGTTTAGATTTTTCAGTGACCTAAAAACATGGTTTGCTGCCATCCGGGTGGCATAGCGGTCTATTCCGTTGCCTACCAACACGGGGATCAGCGGTTCGAATCCCCTAGTTACCTCCGGCTTGGTCGGGCGTCCCTACGGACACAATTGGCCATGACTGCGGGTGGGGAGCCGGATGTGGGTATGTGTCCTGGTCACTGCACTAGCACCTCCTCTGGTTGATCAGGGTGCCTGTTGGGGGAGGAGGCTGGGGGTCATAGCGTGATCCTCCCATGCACTACATCCCCCTGGCGAAACTCCTCACTGTCAGGTGAAAAGAAGTGGCTGGCGACTCCACATGTATTGGAGGAGGCAAGTGGTAGTCTGCAGCCCTCCTCAGATCAGCAGAGGGGTGGAGCAGCAACCGGGACGGCTCGGAAGAGTGGGGTAATTGGCCAAGTACAGTTGGGGGAGAAAAGGGGGGAAATCCCAAAAAAAAACTGTATCTATTGATCTGTATATCTACCTATCTATCTATCATGACCCCTGCGTTGGTTGGGGAGGAAGTAAATGTCCATGTGTGTCCTCTCAAAAGTCTCCTGAGTCTGAAGCTTTCCACCTCCCTCATAAAGGTAAAAATGGGGTGCCAACTTTCCTTAAAAAACATCAAAAACCCACTCTTGTGTCAGGTGACCTCTTTAGACAGACGACTGTCTGTTTTGTCATTAACCTCATGTTGGAGCGGTGGTCAGAGCAGTGTCATGTCATGTCATGTCATGTCATGTCATGTTATGTCGTCTGGATGTTGTTTGACTGTTTGAACCCGCTGCAGTCCCAGCTGGCTGAAGAGATCACGTTTGAGACGCTGAAGAAAGCCATAGGTGAGAGAACAGAGACAATATCACAGCTACACAACTCCACCAGACACAAGGTGAAATAATACAAAACAGAACAAGCAAGCAAAATTTTATCTATATAGCACTTTTAAAAACACAGTTACAAAGTGGTTTACACTCCATACACAAAAATACGGACAGGATACTGAATATGGAAATGATTCTGGAGCTGAAAATCTCGCTAGCTGTAGCTAAATTAACAGAAAATGTATTGACTCTATAGAACATCCATTGGCTTTTTAAACGCTATATATTTTAACTTCAGCTCTCCTCTACATTTGTAAGCATATATTACATTCTGTTAACCAAATAATTATTTGCATGTAGTGATATATACAGACTCCTGTCTTATAGTATACTGTCTATATGTTGTGACATGCATAGTGCAGGGGTCGGCAACTTTTACTATCAAAAGAACCATTTTTGGCTCGAAAAAAAAAAAAGCCCCAATAACCAGAGGGTGTGGTCCAATTATCGGAGCATCACACTGCTCAGCCTCCTCCCTGGGAAAGTCTACTCTAGGGTGCTGGAAAGGAGGCTTCGACTGATTGTCGAACCTCGGATCCAGGAGGAAGAATGCGGATTCTGTCCTGGCCGTGGAACAACGGCCCAACTCTTTACCCTTGTGGAAGTGCTGAGGGAGGCATGGGAGTTTGACCAGCCAGTCTACATGTGTTTTGTGGACTTGGAGAAGGCTTATGACACTGTACCCCGGGGCACTCTGTGGGGGGTACTGCGGGAGTATGGGATACCGGGGCAGTTGCTACAAGCCATCTGGTCCTTGTATAACCAAAGTGAGAGCTGTGTCCGCATTCTCGGCATAAAGTTACACACGTTTTCAGTGGGTGTCGGATTCCGCCAAGGTTGTCCCTTGTCTCCGATACTGATTGTGATATTCAGGGACAGGATCTCAAGGCGCAGCCAAGGTGAGGAGTGTGTCCATTTTGGGAACCTCAGAACTGCATCTCTGCTCTTCGCAGATGATGTGGTTGTGTTGGTTTCCTCAGAATGTGACCTCCAGCGCACACTGGGGCAGTTTGCAGCTGAGTGTGAAATGGTTGGGATGAGGGTCAGCACCTCCAAGTCTGAGGCCATGGTTCTCTACCGGAAAATGGTGGATTGCTCCCTCCGGTTGGGGATGAGTTATTGCTTCAAGTGAAGGAGTTCAAGTATCTCGTGGTCTTGTTCACGGGTGAAGGTAGGCTGGAGAAGGAGATTGACAGGCTTGTTCACGAGTGAGGGTAGAATGGAGCGGGAGTTTGACAGGCGGATTGGAGCAGCATCAGCACTGCAGACATTGTACTGGGCCATTGTGGTGAAGAGTGAGCCGAGCTGGAAGGCAAAGCTCTCAATTTACCAGTCAATCTTCAATCCAACCCTCACCTTCATTTTTTTTCATTCATCGTCAGCCGCTTCTCCAGGGTCGGGTCGCGGTGGCAGCAAGCTAAGTAGGACACTCCAGATGTCCCTCTCCCCAGCAACGCCCTCCCGCTCCTCCTGGGGGATCCCAAGGCGTTCCCAGACCAGATTGGACATGTAGTCCCTCCAACGAGTTCTGGGTCTACCCCGGGGTCTCCACCCAGTTGGCCGTGCCCGGTAAACCTTCAAAGGAAGGCACCCAGGAGGCTTCCTAATCAGATGCCGAAACCACTTCAACTGGCTCCTTTTGATGCGAAGGAGCAGCAGCTCTACTCCAAGCTCCCTCCGGGTGTCCGAGCTCCTCACCCTATCTCTAAGGCTGAGCCCAGACACCCTACGGAGGAAACTCATTTCAGCCGCTTGTATCCACGATCTCACCCTTTCGGTCGCTACCCAAAGCTCATGACCATAGGTAAGGGTTGGAACGAAGATTTACTGGTAAATTGAGAGCCTTGCCTTCCGGCTCAGCTCCCTCATCACCACAACGGTCCCGTACGACGTCCGCATTACTGCTGATGCTGCACCAATCCGCCTGTCAGTCTCTTGCTCCATCCTACCCTCGCTCGTGAACAAGACCTCGAGACACTTGAACCTGTTGAAACTATCAACCCAAAATCATGGGTATTAGTATGGAGTTGGCCCCCTTTGCTGCTATAACAGCCTCCACTCCTCTGGGAAGGATTTCCACTAGATTTTGGAACATGGCTGCAGCGATTTGCTTCCATTCAGCCACAAGAGCATTAGTGAGGTTGGGGACTGATGTTGGAGATAAGGCCTGGTTCGTAGTCAGCCTTTCAATTCATCCCAAAAGTGTTGGATGGGGTTGGACTCAGGGCTGTTTGTAGGCTAGTCAAGTTCTTCCGCATCAAACTTAGTAAACCATGTCTTTATGGACCTCACTTTGTGCATGGGGGCATTGTCATGCTGAAACAGGAAAGAGCCCTCCCCAAATTGTTGCCACAAAGCTGGATGCTCACAATTTAGATTTCCCTTCACTTTAACTAAGGGGCTCAGCCCAAACCAGGAAAAACGGCCTCAGACCATTTTTCCTCCTCCACCAAACTTGACATTAGGCACTATTCATTCAGCAGGTAGTGTTCTCCTGGCATCCACCAAACCCAGAATGGTCCATCAGACTGCCAGATAGTGAAGCGGGATTCGTCACTCCAGAGAACGCGTTTCCACTGCCCCAGAGTCCAAGGGTGGCGTGCTTCACACCACTCCAGCCGATGCTTGGCATTACCCATGGTGATCTCAAGCTTATGCGCAGCCACTTGGGCATGGAAACCCATTTCATGAATCCCCCAAACAACAGTTCTTATACTGACATTGCTTCCACAGGCAGTTTGTAACTTGGTAGTGGGTGTTGCAACCGAGGACAGATGATTTTTACGCGCTACCCTTCATCTCTCGGCAGTCCCATTCTGTGGTCTTGTGTGTCCTACGGCTTCATGGCTGAGCTGCTGTTGCTCCGAAACATTTCCACTTCACAATAACGGACTTACAGTTGACCGGAGCAGATCTAGCAGGGAAGGAACTTGACCAAATTACTTGTTGGAAAGGTAGCATCCTATGAGAGAGCCACATTGAAAGTCACTGAGCTCTTCTGTACGACCCATTCTACTGCCGAGTTTGCAAATGTCTACTGGGACTGCATGGCTGTATACTTGATTTTATGCATCTACCAGAAATGAATGTGGCTGAAATAGCCAAATACACTCACTAGAAGGGGTGCCCACATACCTTTGTTCATATAGTGCATGTATGTGGTTCTTTTTAAAGGTATTATCTGCATGGAGGAGAACCTATATATAATATGTAGTCCGATTACTGTGGGATAGAGGGATTTTGGGTCATTTTCAGTGGACAAATGGATTGTGGGTGATTTCAGATACCACAGGTTTGGAGGAACAGGAGAGAGAGAGGAGGCGTCAGGTGATGGAAAAGTTCCAGAAGGCCCCGTTTGAGGAGATCGCCGCCCACTGTGAGTCTAAGGTAAGAACAAATCGACTTTATACCAATCGACCCTACCAAAAAATACCATGTTCACTTCCCACTTTTGAAAACTGGAACAAAAGGTTTAATCACAAAAAAACAATTCTCTCTCACTTTCAAAATGTTCTTTTCTCAGGCTAACATGTTACATGACAAGTTGGCTCAGATCTTCGAACTTACAATTCGGTGAGTCATGTTCTTTAACTTGGGCGGCACAGTGGTGCAGTGGTTAGCGCGGTCACCTCACAGCAAGGAGGTCCTGGATTCGAGCCCCAGGGTTGTCCAACCTTGGGGGTCGTCCCGGGTCGTCCTCTGTGTGGAGTTTGCATGTTCGCCCCGTGTCTGTGTGGGTTTCCTCCGGGGGCTCCAGTTTCCTCCCACAGTCCAAAGACATGTAGGGCAGGTGAATCGGCCGTACTAAATTGCCCCTAGGTGTGAATGTGTGTGTGTGTGTGTGCGTGTGTCGGCTCTGTGATGGCCTGGCGGCCTGTCCAGAGTGTCGTCCAATGACTGCTGGGATAGGCTCCAGCATCCCCGCGACTCTGGGAGCAGGATAAGCCGTTAAGATAATGGATGTATGGCTGGATATTCTGTAACTTGATTTTACTGCTGTAGTAAAACTAGTAGGTTACATTTTGTAGTTTCTTCTAGTATCTTCAGTAGCCTGCAATATCGGTCACATAGAAATTAGTTTATTCTACTCTCGTGTCATTGTGAAGGTTGAATTCACCCTTTGTAAAGTCAGGTCTTGCAGGTTGTCAGATGGCGCCTCTGAACTGAAATGTTCAGTCTGTGCCACAGATTTTCAGTGGGATTGAGGTCCGGACTTTGACTTGTCCACTCCAAAACGTTGCCCTTTTTGTTGTTGAGTCATGCCGTTGTTGCTTCAACCTTGTTCTTAGGATCACATGCTGCTGGAAGGTGAACCTTCTCCCAGGCTTCAGTTTTATGGCAGCCTGCAGCAGGTTTTCCTCTGGTGGTTTTTTTTTTTTTTTTGTCAGGGTGACAAATGACAGGGTGCCGAGAAAGGAGGTGTGGTATTGTATGAGGAAGTCGGGAGTTGCTGAGAAGTATGTAGGAGTGGTGCAGGATATGTATGAGGGAGGTGTGACAGTGGTGAGGTGTGTGGTTGGAATGACAGATGGGTTCAAGGTGGAGGTGGGATTACATCAAGGATCGGCTCTGAGCCCTTTCTTGTTTGCAGTGGTGATGGACAGGTTGACGGATGAGATCAGGCAGGAGTCTCCGTGGACTATGATGTTTGAGGATGACATTGTGATCTGGAGTGAGAGTAGGGTGCAGGTGGAGGAGAGTCTGGAGAGGTGGAGGTATGCACTGGAGAAAAGAGGAATGAAAATCAGTAGGAGCAAGATGGAATACCTATGTGTGAATGAGAGGGAGGACAGTGGAATGATGAGGATGCAAGGAGTAGAGGTGATGAAGGCATATGAGTTTAAATACTTGGGATCAACTGTCCAAAGTAATAGGGAGTGCAGAAGAGAGGTGAAGAAGAGAGTGCAGGCAGGGTGGAGTGGGTGGAGAAGAGATTGCAGGCAGGGTGGAGTGGGTGGAGAAGAGTGTCAGGAGTGACTTGTGACAGAAGGGTATCAGCAAGAGTTAAAGGGAAGGTTTACAAGATGGTTGTGAGACCAGCTATGTTATATGGTTTGGAGACAGTGGCACTGATGAAAAGACAGGAGGTGGAGCTGGAGGTGGCAGAGATGAAGATGATAAGATTTTCATTGGGAGTGACGAAGAAGGACAGGAATAGGAACGATTATATTAGAGGAATCGCTCAGGTTGGACGGTTTGGAGACAAAGCAAGAGAGACAAGATGGAGATGGTTTGGACATGTGTGGAGGAGAGATGCTGGGTATATTGGGAGAAGGATGCTGAATATGGAGCTGCTAGAGAAGAGGAGAAGAGGAAGGCCAAAGAGGAGGTTTATGGATGTGGTGAGGGAGGACATGCAGGTGGCTGGTGTGACAGAGGAAGATGCAGAGGACAGGAAGAGATGGAAACGGATGACCCGCTGTGGCGCCCCCTAACGGGAGCAGCCGAAAGTAGTAGTAGTAATAGTAGTAGTTTTTTGTCAGATACCAGTGTAATTAATGGGGTATAGGTTAATGTCCAAAGCCATGAGTAACACCCTCTTCTTCTTCTCTTTCCTCAGACCTCCGCCCAGCCCATCGGGGGTTGTGTCGGTCTCAGCGGGCCTCACGCAGCACCAGTCTGTCCCTGTCTACGAGATGAAGTTTCCGGACCTGTGCGTCTACTGATGGTGGTGCTGATGTACGCTCAAATCCACACGAACACGCCGCCACAAACCTCCCCGTCTGAGTGTGTAACGTCACCAAGGTGTCGGCGCTGTGGCCATGAGCACACAACACAACAACAACAAAAAACAAAGTCAAATTCAGTGAGAAATTCAAAGCAATTAAAATTCTGAAGAACAAACAAGAGAATTTAAAATCCCGGCGGTGTGCCCAGATTAAAACGTACACTCTGATAATCCCCCCACATAGCCACAACCGTCTGTCCAACCAGCCAAACCACAGACGCACCGGAACCGCAGAGCGACTGGAAAGCTGTCGTTTTAATGAGAAATACAGGATTTTTGTGTTATTGGATCACATCTCTCCTGTTTGCTCAAAGTCACATTTATCCTTTAAATGCTCGTATCCGCACAGCGTACCGTCCCAGTAGAAAACGCTTCTGAGGACCTGGTTCACATTTCTACCAGTCCTGATGAATTATGTATTCAAATAAATTATAAATTAAAATAGATGTTCACGTCCATTCAGCAGCTGTTCAGCCCTGACGGCCATTTTTCCTGAAAATGATTCCTTCTCCGACTCTCGGAGCAGACCTGTAGGTCTGATCTTACGAAAATCAACCAGCACATGTTCTGTATCGCCTCATTCGCAACCCTGAAACCAGTCCAGACGCACGTCCATGATGACTTGACATGATGGACGAACAGCCCGCTAGCTAGAAAAGAAAAGAAAACTGCGCTGTTCCAGTGGTACGTAACAAGTCTGTGCTCATGGGCGCTTCCTTCTGAGATCGGGACTCAGCTGGCGATGTGAACAAGAACCAATCTGACAGAGGTTTTTAAACCACATTCACGCCAAAGCTTTGCATCCTGTGAACATGGCGTCTGGTCTAACTCTCATTAGGAATAACACGAGTTAAAACCTCGAAACTGGTTTTATTTGCATCGCAGTCTCCGAGCCAATGCCTTTTAGTCAGAGGTGGACAACCCGGCTTCAGAAAGTAAAAGTCCTGCCACGTATTTGTTCCACCCATGCACTACTCCGGCTGAATTGAATGAGCACAACTCTTCAGCCAGGTAGATCACCTCGTTTAGTGACTGGCGAGAACAAATACATGGTCGGACTTTTACTTTCTGGAGCCGGGGTGTCCACCTCTGCTTGTAGTGAGTGTGAAAGTTCTTGTATCGTACAACAGGCTTCAGTACACCAGCTGATAACAAGAGGACTTTTCACTGGCTGCTAAAAACAAACCAAAAGAAGGAGGAAGAGGACGTGCTGGTGGGCAGAAGTCAGAGTACTGTTTGGTTAACATAATGCTCCAAGAAACTGGCCCGTTGGAGTGAGGCCGTGCTGCTCCCAGCCTCATTTGTTTTACGTTCAGTTCAGTGAAAAGGAAATCAAGTCTAGGAAATGGATTCAGTGCAGCGTGAGACAAAAGGCCCGGTCCCCAAGGAGAAGGGAAGTGATGGGCGTGCTCGATTACTGACGCTGGGTGGGGATTCTTCAGCAGCCGGGATGAGAGAAACAAATGAGCTACTTCAACACCGGCTCCAAAAACTCCCCATGAAGGGAACGAGTCTCTCACGTTGATCTCCTCCTCCTGGGTGGCGTTGTGGAAAATCAAAACGGCGAACCGGGAAGTTTTATTTATTAGTTTATGAAGTCGACAAAGACGTGATGTTTCAGACAAGACCAACAGAGCCTGGATGAGAATGTGATGCAAATCAAATGCCAAACCACTCTGGGAAATAACTCGTGGGCAGAAGTCTTCAGGCAGCCAGACAAACTTCATGTCAAAGCTGAGGGGTCCTCCATAGCTCCACCTAGTGGAACGCTCCAACAGCGAGAACGTGACAAACTGAAAGAGTAAATTCCACCACCTACTCCGACAAACTGATCAGTAGAATAAGTCCGAACAGGCTTGGTGCCTTTTTTTAAAGGGACGTAAAGTTATTTAAACTCTGGCGCACAAGGAGGAAACGGTAGACCAGTGTCCTGGTCCTCTTCCCATATGTCGGTCCGCAAAACCAACAGTTCACCTCCGTCCAGGGCTTCCTGTTGTCCTCGCAATACTTTTTTTTACATCCATTTGGTCAGTTTGGGCTTTTTAAAAGAAGTAAATGCAAATTTCTGCTGACAGGACACTTCAGATTATAATGAGTGAAAATACGGTCGGGCTTCAAACCCGTACGTTTCTCTGATGGGATTCAAATGATGACGGCCTTCTGGTTCTTTGCTCAGTCTACTTCCTGGAGCTGTGGAAGTGTACCTGCTCCATTTGGATGATGTGATGCAACTGCCGACGTCAACATGATCGATTTAGATTTAAGTTGGGAAAACAAACGGTAGAAAATTACTGATACAGAACCACATGAAGAGAAGAGATGAATGCAGTCAGCTTTAACACCAGTTCCAGGACGCATCGCTTTAATCTGCTGTTTAAAACGGAGAAGTGTCCTCTCACAAAATGACTAAAAATCCAAGAAAATAGAATTATAATTCTATTTTTTGGATATGAAGTCATTGGCTGACACATTGACCAGACCCACTGTACGTTTAAGAGATACTTATGGTGATTTTTTTCCACCTACAAGTTATCATGTTTTGATGAGGAATTACATACTTAACATCCAACATGACCATGGCACAATATGTACCCGAAGCTTTTCGGAGTGAACTCCATCAAGCATTGTCAGTTTGAAAATGTGAACATTTCCTGTTAGACATACAGCCAGCAATGGTGGAAATCTTAGTTTAGACAACTTATACTCTTCTTACGGTGTTAGATGGACAATCTCATGAAAAGGGATTATTTTCATTAGACATGCATAGACTGCATTCCTCTATCCAGTAATTATATCTGTTCTCTGGCTTAACATGGTACTTTGCAGCATTGGGTGATATAGATACTAGGCTATTGTACATGTTGTTGCTTACTACTTTTGGCAAGCTGTGTTAGTGTTGGTGTTTATCTGCAGACTTCTATTGGTAGCGTGGACTTAAACGCTGGTGCTTGCTGCAGCGCTACCGTCTCATGTTGCATGGTGAGGTAGGACAGTATGTGCAGCACTGCTTCAGGAGCGTCTGTCGCTCCCATCCCACAGCTCACCCAGCGCTACTGTCGGCAACGTCCGGAGAAAACAAAACTCTGATCGCCAAAGAAAGATCCCTCGCTCCTCTTCCTCTTCCTCTCTGAATGTGTTTATCCCTGAAGCGCTGAGGGAAGCAGCGTCATTGTCCAGTCCAAAATGTCACATCCTTCACCAACGCCTAATTCTGACAAACTACTTTACTAAAAGTAGAACTTAATGTTGAAGTTTGGGCGCTAGCCAGGTCTGGAAACTGGCTTTGGTGTTTTTGAAAGAAGGCTGTACCACTGCAGTCGCCTGGTCTGAGCAGCATACACCGCTGCTGCTTCCTTCCAGGTCAAAGGTCAACCATTTCCTGATGTCGACTGGTCATTAGCTCGTCTCTAATTGGATCATTGGGAAGAGTTAATTAACTGACAAGCCAACCAATCCGAGGAGAGCGATGATAGGTCAGTGTAATTGTCTCCGTTTGGATCCAGGCGAACTCTCTCGTGTGTTTCTTCAGGATCGGTTTGCATGTGGAATGCCTTGTAAGATGTGAAACGGTGAATGGGTTTAGAGGTTAAAAAAGGAGATGAGCAAGAGAGATGAATCGGTTTGGGCTTGGGTTTTCTGTCCGGAAGGAAACACAAACCGTGTCTGTGGTTTCGTATGTTTTGAGATGGCTCTGTATGTTAAAGTGTTCAGGTTTTGGTTGATTTTCTGAGACAGGAGAGAGGACCGATGAATATCTGCATGACCTTAACCCAAGTGGAAAAATCCTGCCGACCACCAAACGACGGTTGATGAACGCTGACTTGACCTAGACGTTGGTTTACAGCTTCGGCCACACTGGCGGTGAACCAACATCTCTTACGGGTCATTTGCTGAAGTGGTATTTGGCTGGTGGAATGGTTTCAGAATCAACCTGGCGATGGGAGTCGTGGATAAACTCATGTCTTGATCAGTAGGAGAGGTCGGGGTGTCTTCCTGTCCTGGTAATGGAGGAGGCTTTATAGTTTCATTTAAAATATTAGTATACCGTAATAAGAGAAATCTTGTATTTTAACTGTATCAGTGGCTGGGCTTATTATATTCTATACGTAGAACGTCTCCATTTATGCATTAAAGCATCACCAGCTCGCAGTCGCATCGCTTGAGTCATGCATATGAGTTTATGTACAACATGATGTGTTGCCTTGAAATGCAAAATCTGTTATGATTTCATAAGTACTGTGATCTCATGGGGAAAAACAAAATAATTGCATGACACACTTGATAATATCATGTGAACAATCCTTAGGGGGCGCTGGAGATATCTGCATCAAAAAATGTCAATCTCAGCAAGGTTTGACGTCTGACAATTTAAACTTTTACTTCAAATAAATAAAAAACTCTTCTGATTTCTTTGTTTGAGGAAAAATAAGACTTAAGTACTCGTTGAGGATTACATTTCCTGCAGTGTAATTTTAATACAATATCATTTCCTCTATGAATGTGTCATTTTAGCAATATATCATATATTTTTGTATAGATTATGCATTGTATCATTGACTTGTTGCCTGGTAGAGATTGGGAGAATTATTTTTTTGTCGGCCGTGACTCAGAGAATTGGGGAATGACAGGTTTTTGTGGTATTTGTTTGTTTATTGCAGTTATAATATTGGTTCAGGGTTCCAAAGTAGTGGAGTAAAACTTCAGAATAGATGCTGGTGTTTGTGAGACTGGTGGAGGAATGGTTATGGAGGACCTCGTTTTTAAAAATGCAATTTGACTTTATCCTAGTTTCCATTGAGTCACTATCTCAAACATGACAGCACAATAGATGTTAAGTGTCTATACCTTGTTTATGAGTCAAAGTAATGCTTTAACACCGGCCTGAATGCCTAGGAGGGACCTCTGTCCTTCCTCTGTATCAGTAAACTGTTGATGAACACCTGTGATACACACCAAGCTAACAGGGCTACAACTACAGAAAGCACTAAAATCTGGAACTTGAATAGTGTTATTTTGGACATTTGTGTGTGTCAGGGACCTTCAACCTCACCTCACCTGGGTTGTCCGTCAGGACACCCCTAAAGATCTTCAGGAAGCAGTGAAAAAAGGGATTTTGTTGGAATTTGATAAATATAAAGTTGAATTTCCCAGGTAGACCCACGGGAATAAGGCCGGGTTGAAAAGTAAACCGTTAGCAGTGGAGGGAATTAATGCACATTTCTGAGCTGCACCCTTCATCGTTTGCTGTGTGCACAGTGCGTTTGTGCCAAAAGACCTTTTTACAAACGAGGTTTCCCTTCGTCCCCGATGGGGAGGATGACTCATAACCAGGTTCCTCTAAAGTCCTGTTTGCTGTAACCGCTGTGTCTTCACCAGCAGACCATTCCATACACAGCACAATATTACCTTATCAAATAAGTGGATGTTTAGATGACTGTCTTTTTTTTTTTGTTGGTATAAATGGGGAATTCAGCATCGTTGAAGACGAAGCTGGATGCAAAAATCTGTGAATTGATATTCTCTGCTCTGTTTAACACAACGTAGCGTTAGTAATATATCTGATGAAGTTGTTGTTAGATAGAAACGCCTGCAGGAATAGAGGTGTATTAGTGGATAGTATCAAAGTAAAAGAACAAGAATAACAAAAACATTTACAGCAACATATTTGCACTTTGATGGACGTGTACTTGGTACTATAGGAGACGACGTGGTCGGTGGTCGTCCTGTCGGGCACTTTCCCAACATCCAACATTTGAGGGTACTCTGTGACTTCCTATTTATACAATATAATGAGATAATCCCTCTTAAAGCATAATTTAATCTATTGTAGTCTTAAAATCTTAATTTGCTCAAGATGTTCAAAGTGTGAGCTGATTGGGTGACGATAAATCATTAATCAATGATCGTTAAGATAAATCATCCGGCGCCGTTGCAGAATTTTTCTAAAATCAGGTGACTTTATCTTGATGCTTGCCAAGAGATTTGCCCCATTTAAAGGGACTGAAAGTGGTTTCAAGAAAAATCATTATGAACGCTGGACCGCATGCAAACTGGTGTCAGATTTATTCTGACATGAATCTGTTTTCATTGTTTCCTGCTTTTGTGACAAAAAATGTGGGTAACCCTCCCTTTTACAGTTCCCCAATTACTAAGTATTTACCCGGTAAATATATGGCAAATGTAGTGTATTATTGGGTAGGTGAATACAGAGAAACTACAACTGAAATACTAATAAAACCCTCCACTGTCGACCTCCATAGGATCAGTTGTCCTCTGGTGTGGTGGTTCATCTTCATAACACGCTCAGGGGGAAACTGAAACTGCTGTAAGAGGTAGCCTTGTCTTGTTCCATGGCGGTACCATGTCCTTAACATATAACGTACTATATCTATCAAATACATATTTAGTAATTAGTGGGCTGTAAAAGGAAGGGTTACCAAAATACGGTTTTGGGTCTGAACCCCAGATGAAAATGACATTTTCATTTGCGGTCTGTCAGTTTAATGCAACTGAAGAACCACAACAACTTGGAACTGGGCTGTCGATTTGCCTTGTTCATGTTTGTGACGCGGCTGTTGTGTTTGCTTACTTACACATATTTTTTTCTGTGCCTCTCAGTTTATACAAATGATATAAACGTCAATATTAAGGGTCAATTTTCAGCAATCACAATCATGAACTCACAATCATGTATTTCAAAAACCTGCTCAACTGCTACAACTCAGCATCATAGCCCCCTGATGGTTTTAACCACTAGATGAAATAAGCGCAGAGCCTCCGGGGCCTCCGCTGTGGAGTCAGAAACTGTAAAATTTGGTTTTTAGAGATTTTATAAAGCCTTCAAATGGCTCCGCACATACAGACGGCCTCTACATGTGTCACCAGACCCACGGCGTCCTGCAGCCGCTCTTGGTCGTGAGTCTGAAAGTAAACTCATGCTTGACTGCTGGCATCAGATTGTTGAGCAGTGCATCGTGTTCTTTTTGTACTTTTATCGCAAACGTTGACTCAACATTGAACATGAAGTCAGTCAGTACCGCCTTGCTTCATATCCGTGTTCTCCGTGCGGTCCTGTCTGGAACCATGTCAGTACATCTGCAGTTTCTACTGATGAATAAACACCGAGCTGGAGGAAGTGATCATGAAGGATTGTTTTGCTTAAGGGAACATTGGCAGGTTGGCAGGTCACCGTGGGACGAGCGGCACATTGTGAGAGCGTTTGGATGTGTGGAATTCAACCCTCATGTGATGAGTGTGTTGTCCACAAGGGTGTACAAATGGTTGAATTAAGGGTTAGGGGGAAGGAAAAAAAACACTTCCTGGAGCCACAGAGGGGGCGGAGCCTCAGTGCTTCAAGACAGATTGTCCAGTAGTGAACTGTGCATAGAGATTCATGTACGAGAGCTTAAAATAAAATGTTTCTATTAAATCTAGAAAGGCGTGCGACTGCTTTGTTGGAGTGGCTTGTCTCTACGACTGGCAGGCAATACACGGTGTGGATGTGTGTAGATGTGTGTGTTTGTTTGTCCGTCTTAACTCACTGCCTAATCTGTCTTTTTCTGTTTTGTTTTTTGATTTTAATCTATTCGTGCAATCTAAATGCTCTTCTGGCCCGCTGACTTGTCTCAGTAAACACGTCGCCATCAGCAGCAGAGCACCCTGAAGGCCACGGCATTTAGAAAGATGGCTGCACCAAACTGTGCGTCAGACTTTAGCTGTGAGCTGCACATCGGTCCGCTCCCCTGAGACGGTGCTTCTGCACATCTGCTCAGCTCCTCATCCCGCTGCATGTCCATGTCATGTTTTATTTAGACTCGGTAGGCTGTGACGGGTGGGTTCCCCATCTTGTTTCAGCCGGGCCCCGAGGACCCCCAGCACAGCTTCTCCTCTCCCTACCCCAGAAGATGTAAACTGTGGGTATATATTTAGTCATGCAATACCTCCTGGTTGTGTTTGTGGCCAGAAAGCAAGGCTGAGCAGAGGGCTGATGCCATGAGGTCTCTGACGTAGTCCTCCGGCCTTTCTTGACCGTAAAGGTGGAGGTCTGCACCGAGTTGACAGTAAATACAACTGTAAACTACTTATAAAACCCACTGGCCGATCGACTAGAGGGTCTGGCCCTTTAGTCGAGCGGTTAGTGATGTCGCCTTGTGGTGCAGTCCACCCCGCACCGGGCGAGAAAATAGCTCGGTTACACAACCATCTTGTTTCTGGTGAAAGTAATTCAATAAGGGTTTTCACAAAGACGAGGAAGGACTTTCAGACCTTCTACCGGCTCATAAAAAGCATCGCTGTCCTATTTCTAAACACCGTTCACCGAATGACTCCTGGTTCTGTTGCTCAGCCATCAAGTCAAGCGGATTGGTACAGCCCTAAATCACCGTCACGGTCTCAGAGGGTTGTGCAACCACAGTAGCGTTAGATGAAGGTAGACGACAGCTTCTGTCGTTAGACCTGGATAAGGAAGAGGGAAAAACTCCACATTGTGGGGAACAAATGATATATTCTAATCTTCGGTTACGGGAAGAATTTGTACGCCGATGGCCAAACTGCAGAAACTGATGCAAACTGCTGAGTTTTTACATGAAGGAAACTTTTAATGGAATAAAATAAAGTTTGTACTCAGAGGAGTATGAGGGGTATGAGGGGTATGAGGGGTATGAGGGGTATGAGGAGTATGAGGAGTATGAGGGGTATGAGGAGTATGAGGAGTATGAGGGGTATGAGGGGTATGAGGGGTATGAGGGGTATGAGGAGTATGAGGGGTATGAGGGGTATGAGGCACAAAACATACAAGCTTCCAACGGCTTCCAACGGCGCTCCTCCACAGACCACAGAAGAAGAAGCATTCAATCGAGTGCAATTCAGTTGCCTTTCTCCTCCTCCTCCCCCTCTTCCTCCTCCTCTTCCTCCTCCTCTCCCTCCCCCTCCTCTATCGCTACACCGCCCCCGTGTGTGCCGGAGGGGCGGTGCTGGTGGCTGTGGGTGTGAGTCTGGCTGTGTGCCTGGGGTCCATGGCCTCCCGTGGAGCCCGGCGGGGGCTCCCTGCGCTCCTCGCTGGATGCCCACAGAGGAGGTCCGCTCCACGTGACGCTCCCTACAGAGCCGCCCGGACTCTGCTTCTGTCTGTCGTCCCCTTCATCGCTTTCTGTGCTGTGGAGGAGATGCGTTTATTTGTTTATTTCATAAACGGAAGGACGTCATCCTGCCTGTAGAGACACACCTGTCCGAACATACAACATCTTCGCCGCTTGTCAACACCGTCTGTGAACGGCCGCTCTGGTGGCCGAGCGGAGTAACCCGCCGTTCTGGCAACCCGCTCGTCGTGTGGGTGGGAGGTTCGAATCCCAGACTCGCCGTAACCGGTCACGGGCAGAGTGTCCACGGGGTAAGGCCTTCATTAGGGTAGAGGCTAGTTCCCAGCGACGCAGAGAACGGTCAACTGAGCATGCGCAAGTACTCGGGTAAGGGCGGGGTTAGGGTTAAAGTTAGCTAATCAGTCGCAGAGTAGGGGGCGGGTCTTCCTAGAATCCTAGCGCCTGGATGCTACGCGGGCGTGTGGAGGCGTGGTAGAGGCATTTCGCGCATGCTCAGTTGACGGTTCTCTACTCCATTTCCGTTCTCTGCATCGATGGGAACTAGCCTCTACCCATTCATTAGGCCACCCTTACCCGAGGTGATAGTGGGTGTAGATCGGTGTAGTGTTCGGGGACTCGTCGTCCTCCAGCGACCCCTGTGGCCCATCCGGGCGCCTGCAGCCAAGTGACCGGAAGCATTCTCCCTACGCCTCCCTCGCGGCCTGAAGGTGATGCAATCCATGCGACCTCCGCGTATAAACTAGCGAGAGCAGCCGACACGAGCTTGAAGGAAGCTGGTGTTGCGACTATCTCCTTCCTTTGGAAACGTGAGCCGGGGGAGTTACTCGACAAGAGTTCCGGCCATATGCCACTGGGTTAATCGGGTGGGATAAGGGAAAAAACTAGAAATAAATTTATTTAAAAAACAAAACTATTTGTAAATCATGTTTGACACACACACCAGGGGACAGTTTAGTACGGCCGAGTCACCTGACCTACAGGTCTTTGGACTGTGGGAGGAAACCGGAGCACACCCGGGGAAAACATGCAAACTGCACACTGAGGACGATCCGGGACGACCCCCCAAGGTTAGACTACCCTGGGACTCGAACCCAGGACCTTCTTGCTGTGAGGCGACCGCACTAACCACTGCACCACCGACCTGCCCATCCTGACACGTGACTTCACCGATATCCGCGTGATGATGTCATATCACAGAGAAAGAACGTGAAGGGAAACAAATCAGAAACCAGGTTTTCTTCTTCTTCTTCTATTTTTTTCTAATCTTACACTTTATACCAGTGGTTCTCATCCTGTACTGGAGACCCCCCCCCCCATTCATTTGTATGGTTTATCTCCATTTCCAGCTCTTGCCTGTATGAAGAGGGGATTAGAGGCGAGTGCGTATCTGTAGGTTGCGTCGCCATCCCTTCCTCTTCCTCCTCCTCCTCTTCCTCGTCGGAGCCCGCTCCCTCCTCCTCCCCGCTCTCCTCGCTGGACCAAGGTGAGAGCCGTGGTTTGGGGGGCCTGCTGGCGCGCCTGCAGGGGGGCCCGGGCCCGCTACACTGCTGAGACGGAAGGCTGTGGTTGACCCGGGCGGAGGCCATGCACGCTGCGCCGCCCTCGTCACACGCGCACTGCAGCCTGTCGCACGCGCCGACGCCCTGACCTGCAAGACACGAGTCAGACGCCAGACATCAGGAGGGGGGACGGGAGGTCGTGGAAAGGTCAGGCCATGAGCCCGATTCTCGCCTGAGACTCAGCTTCGGCTTTTCAGTATATCCACAGCAACATGGTCGCTTTTGAAGATGCACAATAAATCAACAACAAGTATGGTAACACACTCTCTTAAGATGCAAAGCTGAATTACTTTTAAAAACGATACTAAGTGTTCGGATACAGTGAGGGAGCTGCTACACGTCCGAGCTGCACGTTAAAATTTGGTTTAATTAGCGTCCGGGTGGCGTGACGGTCTATTCCGTTGCCTACCAACACAGGATCGCCGGTTCGAATCCCCGTGTCACCTCCGGCTTGGTCGGGCGTCCCTACAGACACTATTGGTCGTGTCTGCGGGTGGGCAGCCGGATGTGGGTGTGTGTCCTGGTCGCTGCACTAGCGCCTCCTCTGGTCGGTCGGGGCGCCTGTTCGGGGAGGGGGGACTGGGGGGAATAGCGTGACGCTACGGCCCCCTGGTGAAACTCCTCACTGTCAGGTGAAAAGAAGCGGCTGGCGACTCCACTTGTATGGGAGGAGGCATGTGGTAGTCTGCAGCCCTCCCCGGATCAGCAGAGGGGGTGGAGCAGAGACCGGGACGGCCCGGAAGAGTGGGGTGATTGGCCATTGGGGAGGAAAAGGTTTAATTAGATAAAGCAGTGTCCATGGCTTAGATGAATATCGTCAGAGATGTGGGAGGGAAACAAAACATGATCCTGTCTGTTGTGTGACAGGATCGTCCAAGTCTAGTCAGGTCTAAAGTCAGGTCAGGTCTAAAGTCAGGTCTAAAGTCTAGTCAGGTCAGGTCTAAAGTCTAGTCAGGTCTAAAGTCAGGTCAGGTCTAAAGTCAGGTCTAAAGTCTAGTCAGGTCTAAAGTCTAGTCAGGTCTAAAGTCAGGTCAGGTCTAAAGTCAGGTCTAAAGTCTAGTCAGGTCAGGTCTAAAGTCTAGTCAGGTCTAAAGTCAGGT
The DNA here is from genome assembly GCF_029633865.1 of Lampris incognitus. NCBI lineage: Eukaryota > Metazoa > Chordata > Actinopteri > Lampriformes > Lampridae > Lampris > Lampris incognitus. The sequence continues at coordinate 45,580,367 of NC_079224.1, read as the reverse complement.
CAGATCTAAAGTCAGGTCTAAAGTCTAGTCAGGTCAGGTCTAAAGTCTAGTCAGGTCTAAAGTCAGGTCAGGTCTAAAGTCAGGTCTAAAGTCTAGTCAGGTCTAAAGTCTAGTCAGGTCTAAAGTCAGGTCTAAAGTCAGGTCTAAAGTCTAGTCAGGTCTAAAGTCAGGTCTAAAGTCTAGTCAGGTCTGAAGTCAGGTCTAAAGTCAGGTCAGGACTAAAGTCAGGTCTAAAGTCTAGTCAGGTCTAAAGTCAGGTCAGGTCTAAAATCAGGTCAGGACTAAAGTCAGGTCTAAAGTCAGGTCAGGTCTAAAATCAGGTCAGGTCTAAAATCAGGTCAGGACTAAAGTCAGGTCTAAAGTCTAGTCAGGTCTAAAGTCAGGTCTAAAGTCAGGTCAGGTCTAAAATCAGGTCAGGACTAAAGTCAGGTCTAAAGTCAGGTCAGGTCTAAAATCAGGTCAGGACTAAAGTCAGGTCTAAAGTCAGGTCTTAAGTCGGGTCAGGTCACTACTGAAGCAGACAGCCACTAAGTCTGTCTTTGCAGAAATGATCTACTTGGTGGATTTACTTCCCTAATTAGACAAGTTTTAAGCACGCTCTTGCAAAAAACATGAAATATTGAACACGTACCATGTGACTTTCCACTAGACTATCTGATTTTGGGCAGCTGACTGCACAGAACTTCTCTCGGTCCATCAGAACTTCTCTCGGTCCATCAGAACTCCTCCATCATTACTTTGCATGTGGTGATGGAGGTCAACTCGTGGACCGCTGAGTAAGAGGCTGACGGGAATGATTTACCGCTGGAGAAATTCAGAAAAGGTGTTTCATCACCAACAGTGTAAGCACAGTGTCACCGGATCCCAGGAACCCGGTCTGGACCTCCGGAACCTGTTTAGCAGCTTCCCCAACAACGCCTCCTCACTTGTCTCTTTCCCTCATCGCTTGTTATCGATTAGGAAAAAGAGGCCTGTGAGACGCCCGCTGGTGGATGGCTGGTCCAGCGGTGAACCAGATCGTCTCCGTTTTGCGGAGGATCGTGTCATCAGAACCAGAAAGTACTTCAAAATCCAGTTTTCTCTTCTCTTCGTTCCACATCTTTACTTTACTTTTACTTTCCATCCAGCTTCTCTTGCGTCCACATACAACGGCCGCATTAAAGGCAGCTGAATGGAAACTCTAGACGGGGGTCAGAGGTCAGACTCACATTGCGGTTCCCTGTTCTGACAGGAGATTCTGGCCTCGAGCTTCCTGTGGCGTCTGCAGCCCATCAGGCTGATCTGCTTCAGGCAGCACTGGTGGGCAAAACAGCATCTGTGGTGCAGAGGGAGCGGTGAGGGAGGAAGGAGCTGGAACATACACAAACCCAGTTTGTCCCAGCGCTTTAATGTGTGTAAATACTGTTACTATACATAAATACTGTTACTATACATAAATACTGTTACTATACATAAATACTGTTACTATACATAAATACTGTTACTATATGTAAATACTGTTACTATACATAAATACTGTTACTATACATAAATACTGTTACTATACATAAATACTGTTACTACGTAAATACTGTTACTATACATAAATACTGTTACTATACATAAATACTGTTACTACGTAAATACTGTTACTATGTAAATACTGTTACTATACATAAATACTGTTACTACGTAAATACTGTTACTACGTAAATACTGTTACTATACATAAATACTGTTACTACGTAAATACTGTTACTATACGTAAATACTGTTACTATACATAAATACTGTTACTATACATAAATACTGTTACTATACATAAATACTGTTACTATGTAAATACTGTTACTACGTAAATACTGTTACTATACATAAATACTGTTACTATACATAAATACTGTTACTACGTAAATACTGTTACTATGTAAATACTGTTACTATACATAAATACTGTTACTATACGTAAATACTGTTACTATACATAAATACTGTTACTACGTAAATACTGTTACTATGTAAATACTGTTACTATACATAAATACTGTTACTATACATAAATACTGTTACTACGTAAATACTGTTACTATGTAAATACTGTTACTACATAAATACTGTTACTATACATAAATACTGTTACTACGTAAATACTGTTACTACGTAAATACTGTTACTACGTAAATACTGTTACTATACATAAATACTGTTAATACGTAAATACTGTTACTATGTAAATACTGTTACTACGTAAATACTGTTACTATGTAAATACTGTTACTACATAAATACTGTTACTATACATAAATACTGTTACTATGTAAATACTGTTACTATGTAAATACTGTTACTACATAAATACTGTTACTATACATAAATACTGTTACTACGTAAATACTGTTACTATGTAAATACTGTTACTATGTAAATACTGTTACTACGTAAATACTGTTACTACATAAATACTGTTACTATACATAAATACTGTTACTATGTAAATACTGTTACTATGTAAATACTGTTACTACATAAATACTGTTACTATACATAAATACTGTTACTATGTAAATACTGTCAGCATCATATTGACCCTCTTCTGCCCTCTTCTGTTGCGTTACTGAAGGTCAACACGCTCAATTTTATTACAGAAGTCATTTGGCAATTTCATATTTTGAATTAGAGCTACTACTACTACTACTACTACTACTACTTTTGGCTGCTCCCGTTAGGGGGCGCCACAGCAGATCATTTGTTTCCATCGCTTCCTTTCCTCTGCATTTTCCTCTGGCACACCAGCCACCTGCATGTCCTCCCTCACCACATCCATAAACCTCCTCTTTGGCCTTCCTCTTCTCCTCTTCCCTGGTAGCTCCATATTCAGCATCCTTCTCCCAATATACCCAGCATCTCTCCTCCACACATGTCCAAACCATCTCAATCTTGTCTCTCTTGCTTTGTCTCCAAACCGTCCAACCTGAGCTGTCCCTCTAATATACTCCTTCCTAATCCTGTCCTTCTTCATCACTCCCAATGAAAATCTCATCATCTTCATCTCTGCCACCTCCAGCTCCACCTCCTGTCTTTTCATCAGTACCACTGTCTCCAAACCATACAACATAGCTGGTCTCACTACCATCTTGTAAACCTTCCCTTTAACTCTTGCTGGTACCCTTCTGTCACACATCACTCCTGACACTCTTCTCCACCCACTCCACCCTGCCTGCACTCTCTTCTTCACCTCTCTTCTGCACTCCCCGTTACTTTGGACAGTTGACCCCATGTATTTAAACTCATATGCCTTCATCACCTCCACTCCTTGCATCCTCACCATTCCACTGTCCTCCCTCTCATTCACACATAGGTATTCCGTCTTGCTCCTACTGACTTTCATTCCTCTTTTCTCCAGAGCATACCTCCACCTCTCCAGGCTCTCCTCCACCTGCACCCTACTCTCACTACAGATCACAATGTCATCCGTGAAAATCATCGTCCATGGAGACTCCTGCCTGATCTTGTCCGTCAACCTGTCCATCACCATTGCAAACAAGAAAGGGCTCAGAGCCGATCCTTGATGTAATCCCACCTCCACCTTGAACCCATCTGTCATTCCTACCACACACCTCACCACTGTCACACTGCCCTTATACATATCCTGCACCACCCCTACATACTTCTCTGCAACTCCCGACTTCCTCGTACAATACCACACCTCCTCTCTCAGCACCCTGTCATATGCTTTCTCTAAATCCACAATATGTATATGTGTGGATCATATTTTGAATTAGATAACATGTTTAAAAATGCCCCCATGTTTTTTTAAGTTAAACGTTGTAACCTAACCTCACAATTTGGATGCGTAGTCTTTCGACTGAAACCTTACTGATTCCATGGTATTCATCTAGGAAGATGATGATCACTACCCTTTACTTCTCTCCTAAAACCTGAGTTTTACTTAGTGATGTAGTACTGTGTTGGCGAAGGTCTCCTACTAGCTTGTTCCGTCCTATCTGCTGGTTAGACACAACACCTTCACTTCTTCTTCATACTCAAGACTACCTGCCTTCTTCTTCCTCATTTGGCTGCTATGATGAAGATGGAAAACACTGGGCACCCTGTCATTTTTCCTGGCAAAGTCCTGCCAGACACCAGCCATTCAAACCAGCTGATACTAAACAGTCATGACTTGGATATTGGCTGATTAGCTGTCGTCGACAACAGTGTGATTTGTTTGCATGTAAATCTTCAGTATCGTAGTTTGAAGGTCCCTCGTTCGGCGGATGCTGACCTGTCCAGTTGGTCCATGGGTTGTCCTCCGCCCTCCTGGCCGCAGTAGCAGCCGTACATCTCGTATTCAAGAGGACATCGTCCCGTCAGACAATGAAGCATCTGACCCAGAGCCGGCAGCTCCTGCTGGGCCCGCCCGTCTCTGCCGTACAGGCTGAAGGAGCGGCTGCACTCTGTCGTCATGACAACCAACACCAGGATTGGAATCAGTTATTTATCAGCCGAGCGAGGCTGTCAGTCACACTGGACACGGTTTCAGCAGTGAGAGACGGCAGCAACAGAGTCGCCTGTCGTGGGCCAGCAGAGAGAGCTAACACAACTCCACCCGTCCGACTTACCGGGACTCAGGAACAGGAGTCAGGAACACTCAGCGTGTCGTTTCCCCCAGCCCACAGCAGTGCAACACAAAGACAAAAACACTATCACATATCTCTTAACTAACACATATCTCCAACATACACCAAAAAGAAAAAAAATCACTGCCCAGGAGAACAAACGCCAGCCAGGATGACTGTCGGAACTGCCATTCTGCATGGGCTAGCAGTTAGCATCCTGTAAGGCCGCCCTCAGTGCTTCCTCCTCGTGCGCAGCTCCAGGCAGGGGCCGTGGTCCTTGGGCCCACCGGACACAGCAGACCAGGCACCCCCTTCCAATCCAGCACCAGCTCTCCCAGCCAGGCACCCTCGACACACCTCCCCGCACTCCACACGATGACACTAAAAACACAGCCAAAGCCAGGCGAGGCCACCGCCAGACCGCCCTCGGTGTTATCGGAACTGCCGGTCTCCACGGGCTAGCAGTTAGCTTAGCCTTCCCCACTTCCGCGTCCTGTCAGACCGCCCTCGGTGTTACCTCCTCGGTCACAGCTCCAGGCAGGGCCGTGGTCCCTGGGCCCACAAGATGCAGCAGACCAGGTTCTCCTAGCCAATCCAGCGCCACTGCATGGATGGTACTAGGTGAGGCCGCCGCAAATGTGGATTCATGCCGCCATCTTCCAGCACCAGTACTGGGTGAGGCCGCTGCAAACATGAATTCGCGCCGCCATCTCCCCACATCATTACTTATTATGTCTTATTACTGCCAACATATTTATTTCTCTTAAACACGGAGAGGTGGAGCTTGTTTGGTTAACACGTTTGGAAAGTAAAAGTCTGTCAATCATGCAGCTGATGGACAAGCAGTCAGTCGTAAACGGTTCAGTTGAGGAGCCCCGCCTCGGTGGCACGGTGGCCCAGTGGTTAGCACTGCTGCCTCACAGCAAGACGGCCCTGGGTTCGAACCCCAGGCCGTCCCAGGTCCTTTCTGTGTGGAATTTGCACGTTCTCCTTGTGTCTGTGTGGGTTTGCTCCGGTTTCCTCCCACCATCAAGAAGACATGCGTGTTAGGGTTAATACTCCTGCCTGTGCCCCTGAGCAAGGCAATGGAAAGAAGAACAGGAGGTGGTCCCTGGGTGCTGCAGCTGCCCACTGCTCCTACACAATAGGACGGTTACATGCAGAGAACAAACACTTCACCAGGGCGACGTAGCGCGTAGGAGGATCACACTATTCCCCCCAGTTCCCCCTCCCCCCTGAACAGGCGCCCCAACCGACCAGAGGAGGCGCTAGTGCAGCGACCAGGACACATACCCACATCCGGCTTCCCACCCGCAGACACGGCCAATTGTGTCTGTAGGGACGCCCGACCAAGCCGGAGGTAACACAGGGATTTCAACCTGCGATCCCCGGGTGAAGCAGGTGAAGCCTCGTGATGTCTTGCTCAAGGACACTTTGACAGGTGTGGTGTCTGGAGGTGGACTCAGTGTTTTACCTGGTTGTACCTGGACCTCCATCAGACCCACTGACTCCAAAAGAGACGAGGCGAAGAACGGCACCGCCCTCCTCCGAGCCAAACCCTCACCTTCAAACACACACACACACACACAGAGTTTACACTTATACACACACACACACACCCCTGACAACGAGGGGTCCCAAAAGGTCAGGGGCGATGCTGTGAGCTGCTATTCTCATCTCTGTTGGTTTCGTGATTCAAAATTGTGTTGTACTTTGTAGTCGCCATCCGAGTCCCGTGCAGATTGGCATAGCGTCAACTACCATGTTGGGTATTTGCATTAGTTTTAGTTTTACATTTAACAAGGTTATTGTTTGCATAGCCTATCTGACGGGGGGGGGGGGGGACGACGACGACGACACTGATGTACGTGCCCCGGCGCCCCCTAGTGGGTTAATCCGGCCATGCCCTGAATTCCCTACAATGCTAAATATGATGGTCAATGACACTAGCTACTGTTTTGTGCGATTCATTATCTGACTAGTCGATTAATCATTTCGATAATCGACAACTAGTCGACTATCAATATAGTCTTTGGTTGCAGCACTGCCGCCGGGCCCGGGTCAGCTCCGGAGTGCGGCAGAAGAAGGCCTGTGACACGCGGTGCTTTGGGCGGTCTGTTGACCAGCGGCGGCACCCTGCACATTTGGGGGACTATGTGTTGGTTGATGGGGTCGTCGAGGGCAACTGACCCCTCAGGTGGGGGCTGTATGTAAGACACATACGTACACACATACACTACACACAAACAGGCAAAGCAGAGCTATGAGGCAATGTGACTTTCCTGCATTCCATGGACACAAGGTAAACACACTATAATGAGACAGACGACTCGTTTCACGGCTCGATGTGTGAACTGAACGAGTCAACATTATCAGCGCAGTCCTGATACTGAAATACCCCCCCCCTTTACCCACTATGAGGATGAAATGTCTCCTCCCCTTTCCATTGCCCCTCACCCGTTCATGACTGCAGAGGGTTTCATGTGGGAAAACTGTTAATTGATTCTCGTGCTCTGCTCACCTCATGAGTTTGTATAATTTTTGATTTTGTGTTATTTTGAACACTCTCTGCATATTGTCTTGTGCATATTCAAAGCAGGGGGGTAAATTTGATCAAAATCTACCGTCAGCGTTTTCCTCTTGAGCGCTGCCCGGCAGCTCTTCCTCCTCACACAGGGGTTTGTCTGTTGCTTCTTCCTCTACCTCCTCCCTCTCTTCAGACTCTGTTGTCGTGTGTGAGGAGGACTTAGACAATGACGTTGGGATTCTTGTGGACGTCTCGGTGTCAGATCTGGGTTTGACGGATGTCACCTGTCTTGCGTGGGTGGCTTGGTAAGGAGTTCCCATCGGGGTTGCCCAGTTTGAAACGGTGGTGGAGGGTGTTTTAGACGCTGGGCCTGTAACAGCAAAACAGATTTTACATTTGATGCTTTTTATAAAGCTTCTCCTTAACATACAGCATCAAAGATGTTTGTTTGGCTTGAGAATGATTTCTCATATCCTCCTAATTTCTTTGCACTGGTCATGCTTCTGTCTTAAACCCAGCCACTGAGGATGCACAAGCCAGTGCATCCTTAGTGCTGGTCCCAAGCCCGCATAAATGGGGAGGGTTGCGTCAGGAAGGACATCTGGCGCAAAATATTTGCCAAATCAAATATGTGGCTCATAAATCAGATTTCCATACCGGAAAGGCCTGAGTTACCAACGACCGCCATCGGTACTGTTGGTCAGCAGGGTGCCGGTGGAAACTATGCTACTGCTGGGTGAAGAAGAGGAGAAGGGGAAGGCATGTCCAGAGGCAGCAGGAGAGGAGGAAGGGTAGGAGTGTGAAGGTGCGAGTCAGAACTTTGAATGTTGGCACTATGACTTGTAAAGGGAGAGAGCTGGCTGATATGATGGAGAGAAGAAAGGTAGGTATACTGTGTGCAAGAGACCAGGTGGAAGGGGAGTAAGGCCAGGAGCGTCAGCGGTGGATTCAAACTCTTCTACCATGGTGCGGACGGGAAGAGAAATGGGCTAGGGGTAATTCTGAAGGATGAGTATGTCGAGAGTGTGCTGGAGGTGAAGAGAGTGTCAGACAGAGTGATGAGTATGAAGATGGAAATCGAAGGTGTGTTGATGAATGTTATCAGCACATATGCCCCGCATGTTGGGTGTTACTTTAGAACAGGGGTGGGCAGTCTTCTCCAGAAAGGGCCGGTGTGGGTGAAAGTTTTTGTTCCAACCAAGCAGTTACACACCTGATCCCACTAATCAACCAGTAGAGTCTTTGCTGAGGAACTTGATTAGGAGACACAGGTATGTAACTGCTTGGTTGGAACAAAAACCTTCACCCACACTGGCCCTTTCTGGATAAGGGTACCCACCCCTGCTTTAGAAAGACCAGCACCCACCATACCCCTCTGACCATCAACGGTATGGATGTGGAGAGAGTCAGCAGTGTTAAGTACCTGGGAGTTCATATCCCAGAGAACCTCTCCTGGTCCTCACATGTCACTGCGCTCTCCAAGGAGGCCCAGCAGCGTTTTCACTTCCTGCGGTGTCTGAAGAAGGTGAGTCTCCCCCCCCCCCCACCCATCCTCATCACATTCTACAGAGGCACCACAGAGAGCATTCTGACCAGCTGTATCACTGCCTGACATGGGAACTGCAAGGCCTCTGACTGCAAGTCCCTACAACGGATAGTGAAGACAGCTGGAAAGATCATAGGAACTGCTCAGGCCATCTATGACACACGGTGCACCCGGAAGGCTCTCGACATCGTGAAGGACTCCACCCACCCTTCCCACATCCACTGCAGCCTCCACCAGACTATGCGACAGTTTCATTCCTCAGGGTGTGAGGTTCCTCAACAGCCTGAACACTTAGACCTTCCATTAAATTACTTTTTGACCTTCTTACTCACTGTCCATGTCAGGTGTGCTTGTGATGTTTAGGTCTGTGAAGTATTTTTTAATGCACTTTTTTAAAAATATTTATTGCATGTTATTTGTTTTTATGTGGCACTGTGGTCCTTGAGAAATTTAATTTCGTTACCTTGTATGTTTGAGACATGCATATAAGGCAATGACAATAAATGCAGTCTAAGTCTAAGATGGAAGAGAAAGAAGAAATTCTGGAGTGAGTTGGATGAGGTGGTGGAGAATGTACCCAAGGAGGAGAGAGTGGTGATTGGAGCGGACTTCAATTGGCATGTTGGCAAAGGGAACAGAGGTGATGAGGAGGTGACTGGTAGGTATGGTGTCATTTTTCTCTGTTCGAATAACATAATTTTAGTCATGACACCTTGTGCCCAGAGCAGCTGCCTCAAAGTCGAGGTGTTCCCTCAATCTAGTCTTCACGCTCAGTTCTGGAATCTGTGTCTCGTCAACGGCAGCAACAGATTTCTTTTAGAATCAAACGTGTTGGAATAAAAAAAGATTCTGACACTTTCTGCAACAGGTGAAAATGGAAAATGTACAAGATGGTTCAAGAGTTTAATTCTTCTTCCCCCCAAGATGTGTTAATGAACTGTTAACTGGCTGCTACTGAATATTGAATACCATCATAAAACATGACTTTTTCGCTCTGCAGCTGGCTCAGCTTGGTTCTGTGAGCTTGAAGGAGCGTGAGAAGTCTTCCTCCAGTGACTCGTCAGAAGTGATGGGCAGCAACAACAGTTCCCCTGAATTTTTGGACGTTTTCGTTGTTGCAGTAACAACGTCTTGGCCTGGAGAAGTGCCAATATTGATGAACAGATAAGAGGGTGACAGGATATTCAGACAGGATATTTGTGGTTATTGTGTGAGAGAAATCCAACCTTTGGCTTGACCAGTAACGTAGGTGGCCATGTCCATGGCAAGAATCTGCTCCTCCCTCCCCACTGAAGGAGGAAGTGATGTCACTGCTCAACCCCCTCTGCCAATCCGGGGAGGGCTGCAGACTACCACATGCCTCCTCCGGTACATGTGGAGTCGCCAGCCGGTTCTTTTCACCTGACAGTGAGGAGTTTCGCCAGGGGGACGTAGCACGTCCACCCAGTTCCCCCTCCTCCCTGAACAGGAGGCCTGACTCACCAGAGGAGGTGCTAGTGCAGCGACCAGGACACAAACCCAAACCCGGCTTCCCACCCACAGATATGGCCAATTGTGTCTGTAGGGACACCCAACCAAGCCAGAGGTAACACGGGGATTCGAACCACCGATACCCGTTTTGGTAGGCAACGGAATAGACCGCCATGTGCTGAGAACCATGTTGGAGGCCTGAAGTTATTTTCTTTGAGCTGACCTGTTGGTAAAGTTGATGGATCCCCTGTTGCCAGTGGTGAAGTTTTCTCCATCTCACTGGAGTCATCTGGGTTGACCGGGGTTGACATGGTCATCGTGGTTTTCATCGTTGCTCTTGAAGGATATGTTGTTGTGTTGGGCATTGAAGTCGGAAGCCCAGTCTCAAAACCATGTTTGTCTGAAAATAATAACAATGGTCTGAATCACCACCTCAGCATTGTGTCAATAAAAAGTTGGGGCAAACTTATGGTGTTACATGTATAAAAAAAATTCACAATGTCATAATTGTAATTCAGTTAAAAAATTAAATTCCTTGGATTGATGCTTACCAAGGTCATCCTCTTTTTCTTCCTCCTCCTCGCCCTCTCCTTTATCATTATTGTCATCGTCATCATTATCTTCTGATGACTGGTCAGAATAAATTGAAGGCATTGTCTTGACAGGTGTGCTGGTAGTTGTCCTGGCAGGTAGACTGGGTTGTGGTTTTGGTGATGTGGTGGCGTGAGTCAGAGAAATTTCTTCATCAGGCTTACCCTCCTCAGATGAGTCTCTCTGAGCAGTTTGAGTTAACACAGTGGAAGTAGTAGTTTCTAAAGGACTTGTAGGCGAAGACGATGGGGACAGCACTGCATGTCCAGTGTTCTGTGTTGTTGCAGTGTCATTTGACTGTGGATCTTGATTTGCACGAACTGGTGGACTGTGGGACGCCAACGCCACATGTTCTGATTGTGCTTCACTAAATGTCTCTTTCTCTGGATCCATCAAACCTGAAGTAGTAACACAGTAAGTGTTTTTCTTTAATGGACATTCTATTCTAGTATTGTAATGTATGTAGCCCAAGAATTTTTGCATTCAATATAAACATATTTGAATTCTCATCTCATCTCATCTCATCTCATCTCATCTCATCATCAACCACTTCTCTGGGGTTGGGTCATGGTGGCAGTAAGCTAAGTAGGGCACTCCAGACGTCCCTCTCCTCAGAAACACCCTCCAGCTCCTCCTGGAGGATCCCGAGGCGTTCCCAAGCCAGACTTGACATGTAGTCCCTCCAACGAGTTCTGGGTCTACCCCGGGGTCTCCTCCCAGTTGGACATGCCTGGGAAACCTCCAAAGGAAGGCGCCCAGGAGGCATCCCCATCAAATGCCCGAACCACCTCAACTGGCTCCTTTTGACGTGAAGGAGCAGCGGCTCTACTCCGAGCTCCCTCCGGATGTCCGAGCTCCTCACCCTATCTCTAAGGCTGAGCCCAGACACCCTACAGAGGAAACTCATTTCAGCCGCTTGTATCCGCGATCTCACCCTTTCGGTCACTACCCAAAGCTCATGACCATAGGTGAGAGTTGGAACGAAGATTGACTGGTAAATTGAGAGCTTTGCCTTCCGGCTCAGCTCCCTCTTCACCACAACGGTCCGGTACAACGCCCGCATTACTGCTGATGCTGCACCAATCCGCCTGTCAATCTCCTGCTCCATCCTACCCTCACTCGTGAACAAGACCCTGAGATACTTGAACCTTTTCACTTGAGACAACAACTCATCCCCAACCTGGAGGGAGCAATCCACCATTTTCCAGTAGAGAATCATGGCCTCAGACGTGGAGGTGCTGACTCTCATCCTGGCCATTTCACACTCGACTGCAAACTGCCCCAATGCGCGCTGGAGATCGCGTTCTGATGAAGCCAAACAAAAGAAACAAAAACAACAACAAACAAAAAACCCCCAAAAAACACATCATCTGCAATGAGCAGAGAGGCAATTCTGAGGTTCCTAAAATGGACACACTCCTCACCTTGGCTGCGCCTTGAGATCCTGTCCATGAGTATCACAAACAGAATCGGAGAGAAGGGACAACCTTGGCGGAGTCCGACACCCACCGAAAACATGTCTGACTTTGTGCCGATAACGTGGACACCGCTCTCACTTTGGTTATACAAGGACCAGATGGCTTGTAGCAACTGCCCCAGTATCCCATACTCCCGCAGTACCCCCCACAGTGTGCCCCGGGGTACACACAAACTTCCATACCTCCCTCAGCACTTCCACAAGGGTATTGAGTTGGTCCGTTGTTTCATGGCCAGGACAGAATCCGTATTGTTCCCACTGGATCCGAGGTTCGATAATCGGTTGGAGCTTCCTTTCCAGGACCCTAGAGTAGACTTTCCCAGCAGTGATGCCCTAATAATTGAAGCACACCCTCCGGTTCCGTTTTTTAAATATGGGAACCACCACCCCAGTCTGCCACTCCACAAGTACTGTCCCCGACCTCCAAGCAACACTGAAGAGGCGTGTCAGCTAAGACAGCCCAACAAGGTCCAGAGCTTTCAGCATCTCAGAGCGAATCTCATCCACACCTGGCGCCTTGCCACCAAGGAGCATCATCACCTCAGAGACCTCTGCCAGGGATATGGGTGGGGCTTCCCCCGAGTCTTCAGACTCTACCTCCTCCACTGAGAACGTGTTTGCCAGATTCAGGAGTTCCTCAAAGTGTTCTTTCCACCGCCCGACAACATCACCAGTCAGAGTCAGCAGTTTCCCTTCCCGGCTGAACACAGCCTGAGTCAGGCCCTGCTTCCCCTTCCTGAGTCACAGGATGGTTTGCTAAAACTTCCTTGAGGGCCGACCGAAAGTCCTCCTCCATAGCCTTGCCGAACTCCTCCCACACCCGAGTTTTTGCTTCTGTGCCCGCCTCCCGGTACCTGTCTGCTGCTTCAGGAGACCCCTGGGCCAACCAAGCCTGAAAGGCCTCCTTCCTCAGCCTGACGGCTTCCCTCAACGCCGGTGTCCACCAGCGGGTTCTTGGGTTGCCACCTCGATAGGCACCGATGACGTTATGACCACAACTCCTACCTGCCGCTTCTGCAATAGAGGCTTTGAACATGGCCCACTCAGACTCTGTGTCCCCCAGCCTCCCCTGGGATACATGAGAACTTCTTCCGGAGGTGGGTGTTGAAGACCTCACGGACAGAGGCCTCCGCCAGACATTCCCAGTTCACCCTCACTACACATTTGGGTTTGTCAGGTCTCTCCGGCAGCCTTGCCCGCCATCTGATCCAACTCACCACCAGGTGGTGATCAGTTGACAGCTCTGCTCCTCTCTTCACCTGAGTGTCCAAAACATACGGCCACAAATCTGATGATATGACCACAAAGTCTATCATCAATCCTCGGCCTAAGGTGTTCTGGTACCAAGTACACTTATGAACTACCTTATGTTCAAATCTTCTCCATTTGACGTACAGTTTCCTTCTTCTTTTCCTTTTGTGGCAGACTCAACACATTGCTGTGTGGGCTCCATTACATTTGAACACTTGGTGGGAATGGCAAACCCTGCCTGCACCAATGGAAAAATAACATAAAGAAGAACAACTACTGAACACTGATACATTGAATGGCTGTTGCTATAAAAATACCAGCATTAGAAGGTATTAAATATACCATTTTGATATACAAAAATACAGATTACATCTTTAAGATGGAACAACTTGTAGAAAAGTGGAGTTAAAAAAAGACAAAGCAAGTTAAACTTCTTGACAAGCGTCAAGCAGCCTTACGTAACTTTAAGGTTTTAATAGCCTCTTCTGGCAGAGAACCCGCTAGTTATTTCAGACACAGATAACAGCTAGGCTTGGTTGGAACATCTATATTTAATCCTAAAAGCACACAGCACAATCCTCGAGTTTCTCAGCAGCTGTGTGTGTGCAGAAAACTGCGGGGTTAGACCCACTGAGGTCATTTCTTTAACTGACTGAAAACACTGGTGTGTAAAAAGTGTGTCTTTGTCCAATCAATCACCTTCCTGCACCTGACACCCGTGACCCAGGTCGATGGTGCCGGTAGAGGAGCTGACTCCTCTTTCACAAGGAGAAACTTTCATCAAGGCTTTCGCTGTTATTTCTCTTCAGCGGGCTTCGCTTCTTTGATTGGAATGAAATGTACCCTGATCTGTAGAGGATCTCATCAGTCACAACAGCAACACGGTGACAGAATGAAACTAATGAGGAAAACTTTTGGTTTAGTTTTTTTTCTCTCATCCTGTTCTTCTATTATTTCTGTGTCACCTACTGTATATCCGGTATCAGGCAGTACACGCAGGAATTTCTTATTTGGGATGATTGAAGCTTTATTAAAACACTTATTTTGCTCTTAAAATATATAAATTTGAATAATTTCAGTGTAATGTACCGATAATCTAATTGTTAATCCATCCATTATCCAAATCACTTATCCTGCTCACGGGGATGCGGGAGCCTATCCCAGCAGTCATTAGGCAGCAGGCGGGGAGACACTCTGGACAGGCTGCCACCACACACACACCGCTAGGGACAATTTGGTACGGGAGATTCACCTGACCTACATGTCTTTGGACTGTGGGAGTAAAATTGGAGCCCCACAGAGGACGACCCCCAAGGTTGGACTGTCCCGGGGCTCGAACCCAGGACCTTCTTACTGGGAGGTGACCGCGCTAACCACTGTGCCACCGTGCCCCCGAATTGTTAACGCAATTGTTAATCCAGTTTTAATTGAATGTATTGATAATCCAACTAGGGCGGCACGGTGGCACAGTGGTCAGCATGGTCGCCTCAAAGCAAGGTCACCGGAACAGCTCAGAACCCGAGCCACACGACCACCATCACCATGCAACAAAAAAAAAAAAAAATCAAAAACAGGATAACAAAAATGATATGGATGTATAAGATATATTGTAGCGAATTCGGGGGACAACGCAACCACAGGAACTGCCGCGGCCGGGACGCGAACCCGTGTCGCCCGCACCGCAGGAGGCATCGCTAACCGCTCGACTACAGGGTCAGACTCGCCAGTGTGTCTACTTATCCATGTACGTTACACTACCCCCCCTCCTTCGGGAAGCGCGTCCCCGCTCTTAAGCCTATCAGCTCCTTCACGCGTCAGGGCGCATGCGCTTCCGATGGCCTTACGGTCGCTCCATCCCACTTCTGACAACAATGTAGCGAATTTGGGGGACAACGCAACCACAGGAAGTGCCGCGGCTGGGACGCGAACCCGTATCGCCCGCACCGCAGGAGACATCGCTAACCGCTCGACTAAAGGAGCAGAGCCGCCAGCCAGCGGCCAGCGTGTCTTCTTATTCATGCACGTTACAGTATAAAAGAAAATGTGATGAGGGGAATGCCAAGCAGCGTCCAGGTGGCGACCGGTATCAAACCCACCCGATAATAGATAAACGGGTGTGAATAGCCCGACCCGGGCCAGTACAGCTAGAACTCTGTCTCAACGGGAGGGTGGCCCGAGGTACCGGAGCAAATCTAAAACACGAGCTCGTACATGCTTCTGGTTCCTAGGCCAGTGCTCACCGCTTACGTGACTGTAACTGCCCCCCCCCTCCGACACACACTGTGACGACCGCTGCATTAATATATCTATTATGTCGCCTATCTACTCATATATTTTCATAATGTGTGTGTGTGTGTGTGGTGTTAGTGTGTGTGTGTGTGTGTGTGTGTGTGTGTGTGTGTGTGTGTGTGTGTGTGGTGTTAGTGTAGATAGCGGGACCGAAAACTGAAACACTAATGATCCTAATTCTTTTTGGAGGTGGTAGGTATTGTCTCAGAGAGTAAGGGAAAAATCCCAGACAATTAAAATTATGCATAATTATGCATAAATATGCAAAATATGCATTTTTCTAAAAATGGCTAAAAACCAATTTTCTCGGCATTTCAGATGATTCTGAGCATCTTTGATTTTTTCACCTATATAAAAAAATTTTCTGGGACTTAGAAATGTTTTGGCATTATGCAAAATATATGCATTTTTGCAAAAATGCACTTATGATCCTAATTTTTTTTGGAGGTGGTAGGTATTGTTCAAGAGAGGACCAGAAAAATAGCAGAAAATTCTAATATAATTATAATAATTATGCATAATTATGCAAAATCTGCATTTTCTAAAAATGGCTAAAAACCACTTTTCTCGGCATTTCAGATGATTCTGAGCATTTGGGGGGGGAGTTGGAGTGGGGGGGGGGTTTAGGGGCAGGGGGAAGGCGGTTAGCTGGCAGGATGAAGAGGAGGGAGATTTAGACGGGTGGAGAACCAAACCACTACATTGTAGCGGGGTTCTTCTAGTCTACTCATATATTTTCGGAATGTGTGTGTGGTGTTAGTGTGTGTGTGTGTGTGTGTGTGTGGTGTTAGTGTAGATAGCGGGACTGAAAACTAAAGCATTTATGATCCTAATTCTTTTTGGAGGTGGTAGGTATTGTCTCAGAGAGTAAGGGAAAAATCCCAGAAAATTAAAATTATGCATAAATAATGTAATTAGAGAAAAAAGTCCTGTTACCCTTTATAGTTTAGGTAAAGGTCTCAGTCACATTTGAGTAAAATAATCCTATTTCTATAAATGTCATAGGATCTTTTTTTTTAAAGATATTTTATTTTCTGGGACCCCTTGCAATTACACCACGGACCACTAGGGGTCCGCGGACCCCCGGTTGAGAAACACTGAGTTACCCAACTCTGAGCTGTTACAGTCCCCTCCCACCGAACAGGCTCCCCGACCGACCAGAGGAGGCGCTAGTGTAGCGACCAGGACACACCCACATCCGGGCGCCCCACCAAGCCGGAGGTAAAACGGATATTCGACCCGGCGATCCCCGTGTTGGTAGGCGACGGAACAGACCGCTGCGCTGCCCGGACGCCCCGTCAGCGCCATGTTGTAACCCACCCAGACGTCCCGAGGGACTTACCGCTGTCTGGCGTGTACGCGAGCAGCCCTTAACCCCCCGTTTCGCGCGGACACAGTCCCGTGACCCGACAGAGCCGCGCGGCGAACCTCAGTAGAGCGGGAACGTCGTCGAGTGTCGCGCGAGGTCACGTGAAGCGCGGGCCCTGGGCCCAGTGCAGCCAGCCTGCGCGGCAAACGACAAACAAGATGGCGGCCCAGCAACGGGGGAGTCGTGTTTCTGCTAGAGAGGGTACGCTAAACTTTTCTTTCCCCCCCTTTAACTATTCCTCGGTGCGGTGACAGGTAGGGAGAGGAGAGATTTAATCACAGATGATCCTCCTAGGAGTTCAGAGAAACGTGCGGTGTGAGAAAATGGTTCTGACCGCAGCTCTCCGCACGACAGCGGGGTGGACTTTCATGGGTTTGGCCTGTTGGTGTCGAAAATGTGTAATTCGACTTGAACGGCAACAAAAACCAGAGGAAATCATTAAGCCTCAGCCAGAGTCGGAGGAAATCATTAAGTCTCAGCCAGAGTCAGAGGAAACCATTAAGTGTCAGCCAGAGTCAGAGGAAACCATTAAGTCTCAGCCAGAGTCAGAGGAAACCATTAAGTCTCAGCCAGAGTCAGAGGAAACCATTAAGTCTCAGCCAGAGTCAGAGGAAATCATTAAGCCTCAGCCAGAGTCGGAGGAAATAATTAAGCCAGAGTCAGAGGAAATCATTAAGTCTCAGCCAGAGTCAGAGGAACAATTAAGTCTCAGCCAGAGTCAGAGGAAACCATTAAGTCTCAACCAGAGTCAGAGGAAACCATTAAGCCTCAGGGGTCTCAGCCAGAGTCAGAGGAAATCATTAAGCCTCAGGGGTCTCAGCCAGAGTCAGAGGAAATCATTAGGCCTCAGCCAGAGTCAGAGGAAACCATTAAGTCTCAGCCAGAGTCAGAGGAAACCATTAAGTCTCAGCCAGAGTCAGAGGAAACCATTAAGTCTCAACCAGAGTCAGAGGAAACCATTAAGCCTCAGGGGTCTTGGACAGAGTCAGAGTGGCAGGTCGAGGTGGCCTGCGTACACGCCTAATGATAAATTAAACACTGTTAAAATGTCAGATACAGCTTTGCGTATAATCAGATGATTTGGTAAATATTAGCCATAGCATTGTGTATGTCGTTTTGTACAAAATGTCCGATATTTTTCAAGGTAAGGCCAGTTTTTTTGTTTTTTGTATAGCACAAAGGCTATTCAAAGTCTTTTACATGAGGCATAAAAGGTTGAAAACGTAGTGGAGCAGGCTAAAATAGCCACATCTAGTTAAACGATAAAAAGGCTAACCAGATGAAGGCAGAGCCTTAAACGTACTGAAATGCAGTGTTGAGCAATTTAACCACAGTTATTTGCTGTATTTGAGTCTAAAATACCGTACGCCATCATCATCATCATCATCATCATCATCCTCCTCCTCCGACCGCAGTCGAGCGTGCATTCACAACGTCACGCCAGTATTCTGTTTCCCGTTTGGTTTGGTAGGTCTTAAACATTTATTTGAGTGTCTCTTGAAATAGTCTGTGTAGTAGAAAATCGCCTTCCTCTGTCAGGACATGGGAGACGCATACGGATAATGTCAGATATAATCTGGTCTTTTGCTCTATAGCAATGTCCTGCAAAACGTGCTCTCCAGAGGGGAGCACCATAGATTTCAGCTTTGGTTTTGTGCTCCCGCCAGCAGATGCTCTTAACTCTCATAAGGAGGCGTGTGTATGTTCCGCCAAGTCTCGCCTGAAGATCTTTTTTCATGGTCCATGGACCCATAAAGCAGGATACTTTCAACACATGCTCTGAAGAATGCTAGTTTTGTCTTGTCAGAGATGTCAGACATCCATTTATAATGTAATTTACTATAGGCATTCCAGGCTTGTCCTTTCCTTGACATGAAATCTTTCTTACTGTCGGCAACAAAAGATCCGAGATATTTGAAGTCGTGACCTCGTTGAGCGGTGTGCCATTATTGGACGTGATTGGTTGGTGCATTGTGTCCTCATTGATCGACGTGTACTCGGTGTTTTTGGAATTAATACTGAGACCAACTCTAACTGAAGCTTTTTCAAGACAGGTTAATAGCTCTTGAGCTCCTTGAAGAAGTGATGCTGTCAGGGCTATGTCATCAGCATAGTCGAGGTCTGAGAGATTTGCTTCGGTTTCTGACCGTCTTACTTGGCTGTACGTACCCCACGGATAAAATTAGTCTTGGATTAAAAAAAAAATGTTTATCTTTAATCTTTACAATAAAACTTCGAGGGCTTGGGTTCAAAATGTTACCAGAGTACCAAATTACACACCACCCGTCTCAGTTTCTTTCCACAGTCAGTCAGGTTGCCGAGCATGCACCTTACATTATTGTGTTATCATGCACTTTTTATACTGTGTATATAATGTATTAATTCTGTGTACATAGTCTATGTGGGTCTGGTGTAAGGATGGTGTGTCCTTTGTCCTTGCATCCTTTGTGTTAAGGCAGAGAGAGCCTGAGCACAAGAATTTCATATATTCAAATACACATGATAATAAAATTGACTTGAACTTGCAGACACTGAATCTCTGTGGGGTGGTTTGGTATTAAGAGATAATTTCCTCAAGCGGTTCTTTGAAGTATCATGTTACTAATATAAATCACTTTGGCAGTGTACATGTGAAAGTAAGAAATCTAAAAGTAAACTCCCATGCACCGTAATAATAAAGTGTTTGGTTCATGAATATTTAGCCCTGATGTGGGTGTAAACTTAACAAGGCTGTAATTCCCTTGGCTTCGCCTAATGGTACAATCTACAGATGTGTTTTTTAGTGACATTCCATTCTCACCAGTAGTAATGTCATCTGTGTTTAGGTGGCTGGTCTCTGGGTCTGGGCAGAATATGGATCTTGCTGGAATCGCTGAGGATGGAGAATATGGTTGCAACAACAGTCAAGGTAATTTCTCACATCACAGAGGATTTGCCTCACATTGTGAAGTGAGATTTTCACAAACCGAACAGAGAAGGAATTAGACACATTTCAGATCCATTTACTTTTAATTTTTTTGAAGACGGTTTGTTTTTTAAGGTAGTGTGTTTCATGCCATATGCATAGTGTGATAAAACAGCAGATTTGTACCTAACATGTCTTGAAAGACTTGGTTGCACCTTGCATTTATCCTACTATATAGGCCTGCTGTGATACTGTGAATTTATTCATTCTCTAAAGTTTAAGGATTAAGCCAGACCTCTACTATTCTAATATTCTTCAAGGCTATCAGTCAAAGAAAAAAACAAAACAAACAAATCTTGTGATTTTGGTGCAGGAAGCTGAGAACCAAAGATTGAAATGAATATCTAATGATTCCATGGTCAATGTTTACAAAAACATTTTATTTTGCTTAATCCAATCCCAATTTTGCTTTACTAAGAGAAGGTAACAGTGATTATTCTGTGATCACATTTACAGTTCTCTATATATCCTACACCCTATGTCTTCTACATTCATGTACTACAAGACCATCGATGTACATAGACAGTTGATTTTTTTTCGACTTTCTACTGCTGAGTTGTCTGCTTCGTGTTGTATGTTGGTATTTCAACATTAGACCTTACTGGTAATGGACTTTCGTTAACTTGTGTGCCTGCACGCTATCTTCAGTTTCTAGAATGAAAATGTGATGTCCTTTTAGACGAGACGTGATTCTGGATGGAGACTCATATGAATACTCACCATTTGGAGCAGTGGACAGCATCAAAATGCACGTCAGGAACATGACTTGTACCTATATTAGGAAAAAGAGAACCGTGATTCATGATGAACTTGGGGGAAAAAAAACCCACATTTGTTCCTTTTGCCTACCCTGTTGTTCAGTACATACTGAACAACAGGGTAGGCAGCTGAACAACAGCTCATTTTATGTTGCTCTGGGTAAATTTGCCAAATGTCTAAACTGTAAATTAATCCGATGCACAGGGAATTAATGACTCAGTACCATCATCGTTGTAAAGTTGTTTGGAATACTTTTCTACACCTCGCTGAGTCCTATTGTGATTTCAGGGCCACAGCACAGAGATGAAGGTGCATCATCATAAGAAATCAGACAATTGACTCTGTTCATCCTCATCTGATGCACTACTATAGAGGAGCTGCACTCGTCACTGGATCCCTAATGTAACACCTCTTCCATCACAGCGCTGATTACTGTGGCACTAAAGGAGACGAGCGATTTCTTTTCCTCCTTCCTGGCTCACCGTCTCTTATGACTTCTGACAGCTCGGCTCACCTGTGACTCAGCTCAGCTTGGCATTGGTAAGTGCTTGAACGCGACAGTGATGCTATTACATTTCTCACATCACATCAGGTAAAAAAAAAAAAAGCATTTGTGGAGTTAAAGCAGTTTGCGGAAGGACAGATGTTTTGGTTTGAATCCAGGTGAAGTTCTGTCTGTGGCATGGCATTGACCCAAAACTAAACCAATCTAGGGAGATGAGGGTCTTTGGTAGAGACCAGCAGATAAAGACGTTGTGAGGAAGTTGTCATCTCAAAGTGGCATTTGTATATTCCTTTATTCACCAAATTATTCTCAGAGCATATTTGTGAAATACTCCGCAATTGTCTGGGCACTTGTCCTAAAACTTCCAAGAAAACCCTGAAAACATAACATTTCCAGGCTTATATTAAACAATTGATGGTCTCTAAACATTAATTCATTGCCATGTCTATCATACTGGTTTATGGTATTGTCCAGTTACTTTGGGAACCCCTATTATTTGTATCAGTATTTTGATAATTTACCCATTGCGCACTTATAGTATATTATACTATGATATCACAAGTATTCAACATGCTCTTGAATGCCTGTACGCTGTAGATTGACACACAGATATATCTGATAATTGTTGCTATCTGCTTTTGTGTGACCCTTTGGATAAAAGTTTTGGCTACGTGAGAAAGGTGGAATGTTAAAAGTAAAAAAATCAGAAAGTAAAAATTTTTTTTTTAAAAAGCGCTTACCTTCATATTTTTAGTCCAGTATCTTGTATTGATGTCTTACTGGTTGGTTGATGGCCTCTGTGACATTGTAGACAATCAAACACTGCTCCTGATGGACCTTAGTTGATGGTATGCACAGAAAACTAACAGCCAGGGATTTCTTCACCGGGGTTCAAATACCTCTGTGCACCAGAATCTTCCTCCAAAAGAACACAGAACTTTCCAAGCTCCACAAACCTTTTGTTTTATTATGAAGTCTTAGTTGTGGTGGTGGTGTTCGGGGGGGGGGGGGGTTGAGCTCATAGCCCAGAAAGTGCATGGCTTACTAGCTATCAGGTGACAGCCGAACAAGAGCCTATCATGATTTGGTCTTGATCAGGGGTTTTGGTTAGGACTTACTCGGGTCACATAGTAGCCGCTGGGTAGGAGTCTTCAGGAACAGGGAGGCCCTGACAGTGTGGTCTTTGTCCCGCTGGGCAAGCTCCACAACCCCTTACGTTGACCTTTCCCTTATCTGATTCTCCCATGAGTTTGGATCAATGTGATCCCGTCACAGCAAAGTCAATGAAACAACGTAGACGTTTGGGTTTTTAATGAGGGGGGACAGATAGTGGGGCATTGTGTGGGACAGGTGCACAGCAGGAAGTCTTGCTATACGAGCGTGGAGGAAGGAAGGTTTCAGCTCTATAAGAAAGCATTGTGAGGTTAAAGTGGAGAGTAGCTTTTAAATACTTCTTTGTGTAGTGGTCTTTCTTATTGATCACCAGAAATGTCAAGTGTCCCCAAACCAACATGAGATTCTCACCATACAACAATAAACCGAGATATGACTCGAATCAGACCATCATGACACAGGTTAGTTTGACCCTATACTGATTGTAAATGATGAAGTTTAGGCCTAACTGTTTTTTAAAACGACCAAGACGGTCATTATGACCATTTTGGATTTTCAAAGTTTCATAACTTTGTGAGAAAAAAAGATACAGACCTGCCGCTCCCTGAATTCTCCTAAAATTGCATATATTTGCATTTAAAAGGAGTTTTAGATCAATTGCACACAAAAAAAGTTATGATAAGATTACCTAAACGACCATAACCGGTCAAAATGACTGTCTCATAATTTGCACGTCATGGTGCGCGTCCCTTTAGTATTTATGACGTGTGTTGGTCGCATCATTTCCTTCGTGAAGTTCGTTGCTGTGTCCTACAAACACACTAGCATTCTCCAGTGCAGAGAAATAGTCTAAACTTAATTTTTGATTATTGCCAACATGTCTGGTTACAGACGCCGTTACAGACGCACCATGACTACCACCGAGGCGTTGCAGGATTTACAGGCGTTGGACAGCGGCCATTTTAAATTGTTTGAAAAATCGTATCAAAAGTTGTTAATACGTTAATTTTGGTGTCACTTTCTTAGCAGACATACTAACATATTTAATGCTTTAATATCTCAATTGGGTATTTATTATGACAGAATATAGAGTTTAAAATCTGTGGCGGTCATTTTGACCGCCCACGGTCGTTCCAGTAGATTTTAAGCTCCGGTTGTTGTTTGAGACTGTTTCAATATTTATTTTCAGTTCTTTTTTTACATTTCACGTTTTATAGGCCTTGTTACGTTTGTTAGATTAGCAATATGTGTTATCCGTTTTGTTTGTCAGGTAATATTTTCACTTTTTCAATTTTGCTATTCAAGTTCGGCCATGTCTCTCTGAAGTTTAAATTGTTTATAATAGTATTATAGTTACTAAAATTTTCATTTTGGTGTCAGTAATTTCCTAACAGACATACTAACATATGCAATGCATTAATATATTAATTGAGTATTTATCTTGACAGAATATAGCGTATAATACCGTGGCGGTCATTTTGACTGCCTGTGGTTGTTTTAGGTAGGAGTGAAATCCCGGTCGTTCTGGTGCTAGCTGACCAGTAGCGTTTCTCTCATTTCCTCAGCCTTTGATGGTCAGTTCAGGGTTAAAAGGGTGGGACTTCTGCTGAACCAACATGTTTCTGGAAGTAAATGTTTAGGTTAAGGCTGAAGCCAGAACCACATGTCATGTTGTCTCAGGAATCAAATAAAATGGAACAAGGATGGCCGAGGCGATTATTAGGCATTTATTGAATTCACACCAGAACAGCAGGTTTTTGACGAGTGGGTTGAAGATGAGGAAGGAGCGTACACAGCTGTCCCGTTGATGACATTCAGGTCTCTGCTGTGGTGATGAACAGGTCTTTGCGGCTGCTCCTCATGGTCTAAGTTTACTGCACATCCTTGCAAGGCATTTCTGTTTGAGGTCTGTGGTGGGGGGGGGGGTAGAGGAATTAGTTGTGTTTAGGAGATGGTGGCATAGAACACACTGTTGCACTTTTCAGCAATGTCATCTAATGTTTTATCATTAACAGAGAAGCTGTAGTTTGCACAGCCCACACTAGATTCTTCTCTATGATTGTTTATTTGTAAAAAATATCAGACCGTCTTTTTTTTCCTTCTTTCCAGAAACCCTTTGCAGATTATAATAAAAGTGACAGTAGAGAGAGACAGGAAAGAGACGGGATTACATGCAGCAAAGGGCCCGGGCCAGATTCGAACCCAGGCCGCTGTGGTAAGGACTCAGCCTTATGTGGTACCACTACCAGGTGAGCCACTGGGGCACCCCACCATTGGCACTTTTTAATAACTGGTTTAATTCTGTTATCTGTGCCTGTCAATCTGTTATGGTAGTTTGTGGAACGACTGAGCGTTTCTTTACATGTTGTCCCCGGTGTTGTTTCAAGGTCTGTGCAGTCCAAGTATGTGCAGTCCTGGCTGCACATACTTTTAACCTCCTTCCTTCTGTGTGACATGTAGCTGTTTCAGTGCAGATATCAAAGCAATGACCGTTATCAGACATTTTGGTGGTTGCTGATATTCAAAGCAGCTTACAGTGTCGACAAGTGGGTGTAGTTCTAGTTTGAGTGGCCTCCAGCGGTAGTGGTGCTATGCAGCACAAGTGAAAGGGTATCCACGACCAGTTAAATTGACATTGGTTATGTTAGCTTAGATTTTCAAAATGCAAAATGCGGCCTGTCCAGGGTGTCTCCCCACCTGCCGCCCAGTGACTGCTGGGCTGCGACCCTGAGAGCAGGATAATTGATTTGGATAATGGATGGATGGATGGATGCTATTCAAAAAGGTAAATCAGCTTCACTTATTAGCACATTACATCAGCAAGGGAAAATATTTGTTAAATTCCATAAGTCCACTTAAGTGTTCTTATTTTAAATTGTATGGCCCGGTATTGAGGAAATGCTGATCCTCTAATAAAAGCCGTAGTGTTATAACCAAAGGTCTCACTCCGTGGTATTGATATCAATGCTCATTTTGCATCGACAGTGTTTTATTGCAACAGTGAAAACCTCATTTTGCATTGAAGCCATTAGATATTTCAACTTGGGGGAGAACCCCCCCCCCCACCACTATAATATCCTGTCAGGTACTTCTATTAGTCGTCGATCAGTCTGGTTGAAGTCTCTGCAGCTCTTCGGACGAAAGATTTCAGCTTTGTGTGATATAAAGTAACAATGCCCTTCTGTCCTATAAATTCATTACTGGTTTGGTTATCATGAACAAATGTTTCAAATTTTGTTGATGAACATTACATTTATAGTGTGTAATTTCATATAATGTAATAGAGTGTGTATATATATTTTTTTTCCTCCTTTTTTCTCCCCAATTGTATCCGGCCAATTACCCCACTCTTCCAAGCCATCCTGGTTGCTGCTCCACCCCTCTGCTGATGCGGGGAGGGCTGCATGCAGACTACCACATGCCTCCTCCGATACATGTGGAGTCGCCGGCCACTTCTTTTCACCTGGCAGTGAGGAATTTCACCAGGAGGACATAGTACATGGGGGGATCACGCTATTTCCCCTCCCTCCTAAACAGGCGCTCCGACCGGCCAGAGGGGGTGCTAGTGCGGCGAACAGGACACATACCCATATCTGGCTTCCCACCCGCAGACACGGCCAATTGTGTCTGTAGGGACGCCTGACCAAGCCGGAGGTAATACGGGGATTCGAACCGGCAATTCCTGTGTTGGTAGGCAGCAGAATAGATCGCTACACTACCCGGACTCCCCACGTAATAGAATATTATGTGTGACAGTGAGAAGCCTGATGGTAATTAAAAAAAAAAAGGCTTCTATGCACCCTATGCATTCCCTTTGTGCACTGCCTGTTGACACCTCTGTCCTATCGGACTTGAACCTAGTTTTTTTTACACTTGCGTTGTCACCTCCTGACTAGCTAGATCCTTGCTTGTGTGGTATTAACTCTCAGATGTATGTCGCTTTGGATAAAAGTGTCTGCTAAATGAAATTGTAAATTGTAAATAGAGACCAATAACAGAGCTGCTCAGATTGTGTTGACCTCGGTCAGTCGCTAGGGAGAGTAATGGAGAAAGCTAATGTTGTAGCAGTATATTAACATCCAATATTATTGTGCTCTTGTCAGAATAGGAATTTCCCCACAAATATATGTGCCATGGTTTTCAGTCAGTGGTGAATCAGGAGTAGATGGTATAACGCTTTCATTAATTTATTTGAGTTAAGTGTTTTTGGTCACAAAGCTTCTGGTCCTGCTTATTCACAAGAGAACATGAAGGAATTTTCCTCTGCACAGTTCTGGTTTGACCACAGTCTTAATTGGTTGTAACGTCACATGCACACAGACCTACAGATAAAGTGCTACAAAACTGATTTCGACTAGAGGGATGAAATGAAGATTTAAAGCTGGGTAGACACCAGGATGCGGGTGCTCACACTCAACGTTTACACGGAAAACTCCTAAAAAGTTTTGTCCATTGACAATTCCAACAAAATTTGATTCATACAATATTGTTATATTTTCATCGCGATCTGATTTCCCATAATTCAGTGCGAGGTTACCTGAGTGCGTCTGCACGAGCCAACAATAACAACATGGCACAGATGAGAGAGTGCATACAGTATGTATGTATGTGTGAATGGAGACCAGATAGTTAGAGCCCTGGCAAAAGTAGCCTATTATATTAGCTTGGATAGGGTGTTTGCCATGGTGGTCAAATCTGATCTTGACCACAACCTGCGCCTTTCTCCTAGCCTTCTTAGCAAACACGTCTTAAAATGTAAAATAAAACGTTGAAACATTTTGGGGGGTGCAGCCATATTGTTTGAATAAAACTTGATTGAAATTGTCAATGGAGAAAACTTGTTTGGTGCTTTCTGTGTATGTAAACGTTCAGTGTGAGCAACCATGTCATGGCATGTCGATCGAACCATGCAGCGTGAGCGTAGACATCGTAGGCTTTGGCTGTGCAGAAGAGACGATTTAAACGTATAGTGTGAATTAATGCAACATGCAAGATTACTTAAACCGTACAGTGTCTGCCTGGCTTTAATGAGGTTTCTCTCTGACCTCCAGAACAGAAATGACAAGCTGCCCCAAACATATTGCCCCTAGTAAAATTGATAAAAGTTGTTTGTGTTATTGTATTGTATGACAACAGTGGCGATGGAGAAAAATACAATTCCAGTCTTTGTGTAAATAGAGTATGACAGTAACAATGCCAGGAAGAGGGTTGCGCTGCTCCAACAATTTTGCACTTATGATGCTATAATATAGCAGGGATGGAAGATGTACTAAATTGTCAAAATATATTTCATGGTAACCTAAAAAAATGTTTGGAACACACGATGAAAATCATTTGAATTATCTTTATCGTAATGTGGTAAAAGTGAGATTACAGTACAAGTGATTGTAGCCAACCACAGAAAAGTATTTGGAAGTCAGTTTAGCGTACTCGATGTCTGATAGGATATAACAGAAAATAATCTGTAAACGCCTGCTATGAGCTGCACAATAGCGAGACATTTTAGTTTTTAACCCAGGATTTTTTTGATATCAAAAATTAATTTTCTGATGAAGGCCATTGTGGCTGAAACATCACACTTTTAATTTGATGAATCTATTTTTGTATGATACGAGTGTAGTGCCTTTGTGGCCTCTTGTGTGTTAGTTATTTCAAAGTAGCGCCTCAACTCTGGCTCTTGGAGTCCAACTGATGTATCCCAACATGTAAAAATGCCATGCTCACAGTGAGGATGCAATAAGAATGCGAAAAAAAAATGACTAAAAAAAAGTTTTTAAACTTTTTTAGAATTGTTACCAGTAAGGATTCAATTCTTAGACTTAGATTTGGGAGTAAATGATGCAGTCTTTTAGCTGTCGTCGTATGTGCATATTTTAAATAAATTACGACTTGGGTGCATTGTCTTGGGTACTGGGATGTGAGGTTTTCAGAGAAAGCAAAGATTGGTGCGTCCTAATAATGGAGTCACTACTTTGAAGTGAAACGGGTTTACTTCCATGGTGTGTTAGGTGTAGCAGCCTCTATGCCTTCATTGAATCAACTTACTTCTGGAGAAGGAAAGCCTTCGGACCCTCCTGCACACCTCAGACGTGTGAGTCTCGTACCACAAATGGCTGTCATCGCAGTACCTGTAAAATTAATGTCATTTTTAAAAATGGAGAATTTGCTTAGTTATGCTGAGATTTTCGCAGCAGTCTTAATCGACAAAACACAAATCTGTGAAAATGGCAAGATATGGAGAAAAAGGAAACGTGATTGCCCTCATGATAAATGCAAAAAAAAACAGGATGCATCACACGGCTACTTTCGGGGAGAAAATCTATACTTTATGTCCACATTACCGTTAACCTTCTCTGAATTGCAAGACCCATGTGACGCAGGCGACAACACAAAAAATGACTATAATGGTGTGTCATTTTTTTCTATGACAGCATCACTGACTTCATAATTAACATAACCCCTAACATTATCAACAGATTATAACGTCTTAGTTGTTTTATCAAATCTCCGCATTGACAAAAAAATCTCAACAAAAATAGAAATCCTCCTTCACAAAATATTCCCTTAACTAAATCTTGACTTTTATTAATATTTCTAAAACAATGATTTTTGAAAATAATACAGCATATTATTTGGCTGAAAGTAGTGATTTGTTTTAGGGGTTTAGTAGATTCAGTGTCCAATTTCAGAGATGTAAAACTTGATAACTTTTCAAATCTATTTGAAGGTTTTGAGAAAGGTGGTATCCTCTTGACTCAAAATGGGTCAGGTATATATACAAAGCTATTTAAGTATAATACGGATTTGCTGAAATATTTGTTTGAACTGTTAACAAAAGTCATGTTTTGTTGATGACTAGCATGTCCCCACTATTCCCTCCCACCTAAAATGAATCAGTTCCTGTAGATTGAGGGTTCGACGCCTTTACCACCCTACGTTTTACCACAGGGTGCAAGCCTGCCTCAAGGCCTCCACCGTTATCCTTGTCCCCAAAAAGCCAAGGATCATGGGGATAAATGACTACAGACCTTTTGCTCTGACCTCTGTAGTTATGAAGACTTATGAACGGCTTGTGCTGTCCCACCTCAAGTCCATCGCCATCTTCTTCCTGAATCCCCTAGAGTTCACATCACGAGCCAACAGGTCAACAGACGATGCAGTCAACATTGCTTTCTACTCAATCCTGCTTCACCTGGACTCTCCTGGTACCTCTGCCAGGAACTTGTTTGTGGACTTCAGCTCTGCCTTCAATACAATCAGCCTTTCTCTCCTCCAGGACAAACTCTCTCAGCTCCACGTGCCGCAATCCACCTGCAGGTGGATCACTGACTTCCTGACCAACAGTAGTCCGCTTGTGAAGATGGGGAAGCATGTCTTGGACCCTCGGCTCATCAGCACCGGTGCCCCCGAAGGCTGTGTCCTGTCCCCACTGCTTGTCTCGCTTTACAGCAATGGCTGCACCTTCAGACAGCCGTCTATCCAGATCCTGAAGATTGTAAACTACACCACTGTCATCGGACTCATCTGAGGGTGACGAGTCTGTTTACAGATTAGAAGGTGACCGCTTGGATTGGATTCCTGGTGCAGCCTGAATAACTTAGGCCTAAACCCCCTGAAGATAGCGGAGATGCTGGTAGACTTCAGGAGAAGCCAAGCCCTGTGCCCTCCCTTATGCTATGTGACTCCCCAGTTACCACCGTGGAGTCATTCCTGGGCACCAGCATCGCTCAGGACCTCAAGTGAGAACTAATCATCAGCCCCCTTATCAATAAAGCACAGCAGAAGATGTACTCCCTGTGACAGCTGAAGAAATGAAACCTGTCAGATAATGATGGTGAATTTCTACACCTCCATCATTAAGTCCGTCCTAACCTCCTCCACCACCATCTGGTATGCTGCTGCCACCGCCAGGGACCAGGGCAGGCTGCAGTGCATTATTCGTTCGACGGAGAAGGTGATCAGCTGCCACCTCCCATCTCTTCAGGACGTGCACACCTCCAAGACCTTGAGGTGGGCAGGGAAGATCGTTGTCAACCCCTCCCACCCTGGACACCACCTTTTTGAGACTCTGCCCTCTGACTAAACGCTAAGGTCATGCCACACAAAGTTTCTTCCCTGTTGCAGTCAGACTAATCAACAGGCCCCCTGCACCTCAGTCCCCCACTGACAAACTTACTTTTTAACATTTTTATTTTTTCTGTGACCACCTGCCTAATATGCTGTTGATCCTCGGTGTTCCGCCAAAACAGCGTTGACCCACTGAGCCATGGACTCTACAAGACCTCTGAAGATGTCCTGTGGTATCTGGCACCAAAACATTAGCAGCAGATCCTCCAAGTTTTGTAAGTTGCGAGGTAGAGCCACCGTAGATCAGACTTGTCAGTCTAGCACATCCACATCCCAGCACATCCCACAGATGCTCAATCGGATTGAGATCTGGAGATTTTGGAGGCCAGGACAACACCTTGAACCCTTCATCGTGTTCCTCAAACCATTCCCAAATAATGTGTGCAGTGTGGCAGGGCGCATTATCCTGCTTAAAAAGGCTACTGCCATCGTTGAATACTACTGTCATGAAGAGGTGTACATGGTCTGCAATGATGTTTAGATAGGTGGCATGTGTATAATTGACATCCACATGAATGGCCAGACCCAGGGTTTCCCAGCAGAACATTGCCTAGAGCATCACACTCCGTCCACCGGCTTGTCATCTTCCCACAGTGCATCCTGCTGCCATCCCTTTCCCAGGTAAACGGCACACATATACACGGCCATCCACGTAGTCATTGGACCAGGTGACTTTCTTACACTGCTTCAAAGTCCAGTTTTGACGCTTGCGTGCCCATTGTAGGTGCTTTTGACGGTGGACAGGGGTCATCATGAGCACTCTGACTGGTTTGCAGCTACACAGCCCCATGTGCAGCAGGGTGCGATGCACTGTGTTTTGACACATTCCTCACGTTACCATCATTAAAATTTTCTATGACTTGTGCCACAGTAGACCTTCTATCAGTTCGGACGAGACGGGATAACCTTCGTTGCCCTCGCGCATTGATGAGCCTTGGATGTCCTACGTCCTTTCACTGGTTTGTGGTTTGTTCGTTCCTTGCTGTTTCAGAGATGCTTTGACCCAGTCATCTGGCTATAACAATTTAGCCCTTGTCAAATTCGCTCATTAAAGCACATCCTAATGCCGAAACTATCTTAAAATATTGCATTTTCCACTGAGAACAAAAGGAATATCAGCCATTTTTTTCTGCAGACACAAACTCGACAGTCGTGACGTGGATGCAGGCTTCAACGAAATGCGCTGTAAAGAAGAAAGCCACTTTATTTTTGTCAATGTACAGTTTTTTGGTCACAAAGAAATTTGTCTTCTGCATTTAACCCATCCGGAGCAGTGGGCAGCCGTGGTACAGCGCCCAGGGACCAGCTCCAGTTCTTCTTTCCATTGCCTTGCTCAGGGGCACAGACAGGAGTATTAACCCTAACGTGCATGTCTTTTTGATGGTGGGAGGAAACCGGAATACCCAGAGGAAACCCACACAGACACGGGGAGAACATGCAAACTCCACACAGAAAGGACCTGAGACGGCCTGGAATTCGAACCCAGCACCTTCTTGCTGTGAGGCAACAGTGCCCAGTGGTTAGCGCATTTGAAAAAGTTGAAATGTTGATGTGAAACATACTTTTGGTTCAGAAACGTTGAGATTTTAATATATCTGTGGTTTGCAGAAAGGTAAAATGCCAACATTTTATTCTGGTGACTGGGTTGCCCCCCCCCCCAAAAAAAAGTCAAAGAAAATCTCCCAGTTGTAATGCATTGGTTTAAATGTTGTTCAGTCCAGCACGAAAATAGTCCAAGAAATGCTCCCATTTAAAATGCATGGGTTTTAATTTCTTTCTGTGTAGCATAAAAAAGTCAGACAATTGTGCTTCAGGACACGATTCACTTTGTGAACAGATTCATTTTTGTGGCTATGAGCACGAAAAAGTATGATACCGGGTTAGACGACGAAGACAGGCCTGGATCTGGGCGGTGTCCTACCGGGCCCAATTATCATGGGGGCCCTGGCAAAATGGTAAAAGAGGGATAAAAAAAAAATCCCCACTAAGTTTAAATGCCATCAAATGTTTTTTTTTTTAGATAATTTTGGATAAAACAAATAAGAGATGATTATTAAAGTAAATTATAGTCAGTCTAGAGTTTTTCAATTAACTGACTCCCCTCAGCCCAGCCTGTTGATTGACATCCTCAAATTAATAAGCTCAATAATGATAATCAGTAACAATGTAGTAGTTAAAAAAACATTTTGTTTATTCACACCAAAAATCCCCGCCTGCCACCCAGTGACTGCTGGGATAGTCTCCAGCATCCCCGCGACCCTGAGAGCAGGATAAGCGGTTTGGATAATGGATGGATGGATGGATGGACAACAAAAATCCAATGTATATTTAAATAGCCTATCAAAATGTGCATGTTTGGGAGCGGACGTTTGGATGGACCTGAAAATGAAAGACGTTTGCCGCCCGGTGCAATCTATCAAGTTAATCCGGCTAGCAGAGGGACCCTTCCCTCGCACCCCCCTTCACCCCCCCCCCGACTTTGTTCCAGATGACAGCGTGGGCCGAAGTGGAAATGTCTCGAAGGGAGTACCTTTTCATCCGGGTCTTGGAGCCGTAGGGACGACAGATGCACTGGGAGAAGAACTTGCAGAGCTCCAGGACGCATGGCTGCAGCTTGTGAGCACCCACAGTCGGCCCTACAGTGGTTGGAGCGCCTCCATCGGTAATAGAGCTGTCAATCGGCTCTCCGGCAGAGGATGGCTGAGGCCTTTTCCAAGGGCAGCCTCTCAAAACATAAGAAAGAACATTTGAGAAAAAAACAGAAACAAACTCACTTCATCCTGGTGGACATCTCTGTCTTCCTTTGTTATTACACTGACAACAAAATGCAAGTTAAAGTATGTGTCACACTTAAAAGTAATGGTGCTTAGAAATAATTTGAAATGTAAATGAAATGTAACCAAAGTGCAATTAAAGTGATGCATTTGTACTTGCAATGATAAGAAAGACAGGGTGTTTAAATGGCAATACCCCACGCTTTGGAGATTTTCTGCCACTGTAGCATTATCATGCCGTATTACTTATTTAATTATTCAAGGCTCCTCTATAGAAACTCATGGATTCTCACAGGATTCAGCAGTGCTAATGTATTTAGATTATAATTTATGCAGGTACACAGGCTTCTGATCACCATAAGAAAATCATATTTACTTGTTTTAATTTCACCATGGGTGGGGCGATAACGCAATATTACTGTTCACTCTCTTTCAATAGTATCTTGTTGACATGAAATCTGGATATTGTCACATGCCACAATGCTGTTGTCTAAATTAATTATAAGATTCTATTTCCAAAAACTCACAAAATTGTGTGTGTGTGTGTGTATATATCCTGATAATCATGGAGTTCACTAGTCACTTTTGGACTTCCATGCGCCAAAAAAGATTAAAAACAAATGTCAAAATAGAATAGAATCCACAAATAAAGGGGCTGGTAGAGTAGAGAATCTCACCAGATACAACAAGATATTTCTGTGTGTTTGGTTGGAGGCTGGTCGTACTTTCCCACCCTGGTTGTTGTCACTTCCTGTTCTTAGCACCCCTGTTGAGGAATGTATTTGCTTCCTCTGCACGGTAGCAGTTTATTTCCCAGCAGACGCCCCCCTGGTGTTAATTTAGCATGATTACAGTGAGAACAGAGCAGGTGGTAGGTGCACTGCGCCTCGAATTACCATACAAATGTTGAGCCATTTCCAGTTCTCCTAAAGAGGATTCAGAAAAACAGAGCGCTGACATTTAACAGATACATGTGCATGCAACCAGCACTGAGTGTCTATTTCCTCCCCTGGAACCATAATTATAAGACGCGTCTGTGTATGGAGAGAGAGAGCAAGAGAGAGACAGAGATCAGTGAATTGTATAAAAAAAAGAAGAAGAAGAGTGGGCGTCCGGGTAGCGTAGCAGTCTATTCTGTTGCCTACCAACACGGGGATCGCCGGTTCGAATCCCCGTGTTACCTCCGGCTTGGTCGGGTGTCCCTACAGACACAATTGGCCGTGTCTGCGGGTGGGAAGTCGGATGTGGGTGTGTGTGTCCTGGTCGCTGCACTAGCGCCTCCTCTGGTCGGTCGGGGCGCCTGTTCGGGGGGAGGGGTAACTGAGGGGGGATAGTGTAATTCTCCCACACACTACGTCCACCTGGCAAGACTCCTCACTGTCAGGTGAAAAGGAGTGGCTGGCGAGTCCACATGTATCGGAGGAGGCATGTGGTAGTCTGCAGCCCTCCCTGGTTTGGCAGAGGGGTGGAGCAGTGGCCAGGGTGGTTCAAAAGAGTGGGGTGATTGGCCGGATACAATTGGGGGGGGGGAAAGGGGGGAAATTCCAAATTAATAAATAAAAAATGTACACTGAAACCCCAGTTTCCTGCTGTTGCTCACTGCAACAATAGTCTGTTTTTGCTGGTCCTTCAACTGCAACGTCAATGGTGCTATGTCAGAGCAACTTCTGCTGCCTTGCTGAACAGTTCCCGTGCAGTAGTTGCTTAAAGGTTCAAGCTGTGCCTACCAACACGGGGATCGCCAGTTCGATTCCCCGTGTGACCTCCGGCTTGGTCGGGCGTCCCTACAGACCCAATTGGCCGTGTCTGTGGTTGGGAAGTCGGGATGTGGGTATATGTCCTGGTCGCTGCACTAGCGCCTCCTCTGGTCATTCGGGGCGCTTGTTAAGGGGAAATGGGGATCTGGGGGGAATAGCGTGATCCTCCCACGCGCTACGTCCCCCTGGTGAAACTCCTCACTGTCAGGTGAAAAGAAGAGGCTGGTGACTCCACATGTATGGGAGGAGGCATGTGGTATAGTCTGCAGCCCTCCCCGGATCGACAGAGGGGGTGGAGCAGAGACCGGGATGGCTCAGCAAATAGGGTAATTGGCCAAAGTACAATTGGGAAGAAAAAGGGGGGAAAAATTCCCCTCTCCCAAAAAAGGGTCAATCTGTGAGTTATTTGGCCATATTAAACGGCGGTATATATACCAGCAGAATTTGAGAGTTTTAGCTATAGATATATAGCTATAATATATCCGTATAAAACCACCATTTTGTCTTTCTCAATCGATGGTAGTTGAAAATGTGGGTGTGTTTTACTCCAATCTTTACCTCCATTAGCAATGTGAATAAACCTTTTACAGCATCAGAAAAAAAATGAGAAACTCAGATTTAGTTGTTGTTCGGTGTCGGCCCTTGTAGTAACAGACCTGTCCATCAATTTGGGAGTGACAGCCGCTTCCGATGGCGTGTTTTGTATGTTGGTAGTAGGGTGACCTTTTGAATTAAGGGTTGTACCTTTAATGAAAACTTTAAATAGTTTTGTCTTATCAGCGCTACACCCACATGATCCCTGACCATAAATAATGAATATTCATTCTCCCTCCGTTGCATCTGGACTCGGCAGCTGGACCTCTTTAATGACTCCTCACAAATGTTCAGGCCTACCGTTTGTTGCTAGGCAGATCTCACGCTGGGATGTGTTCAGATGACGAGCAGCTACTGCTCCCTACTGTCTATTTCAATCTCTGCAATTTAAGTTAATAGTAAGCATTGTATAAGAAAGGGGAAATAGATATAAGATAAATATGTTAAACTATTTTGTTAATTTGTCTATATAAGATCATTTATATAAGAGATTTATATTTATATAAGATAAGTAACAGGGAGTGTGGAAGAGAGGTGAAGAAGAGAGTGCAGGCAGGGTGGAGCGGGTGGAGAAGAGTGTCAGGAGTGACTTGTGACAGAAGGGTACCAGCAAGAGCAAAAGGGAAGGTTTACAAGATGGTTGTGAGACCGGCTATATTGTATGGTTCGGAGATGGTGGCATTGAAGAAAAGACAGGAGGTGGAGCTGGAGGTGGCAGAGTTGAAGATGTTAAGATTTTCATTGGGGTTGACGAAGAAGGACAGGATTAGGAACGATTATAGAGGGACAGCTCAGGTTGGACGGTTTGGAGACAAAGCAAGAGAGGCAAGATTGAGATGGTTTGGACATGTGTGGAGGAGAGATGCTGGGTATACTGGGAGAAGGATGCTGAATATGGAGCTACCAGGGAAGAGGAGAAGAGGAAGGCCTAAGAGGAGATTTGTAGATGTGGTGAGGGAGGACATGCAGGTGGCTGGTGTGACAGAGGAAGATGCAGAGGACAGGACGAGATGGAAATGGGTATCCACTGTGGCGCCCCCTAACGGGAGCAGCCAAAAGTTGTAGTAGGAGTAGTAATAGTAGTAGTTTATATAAGATCATTTAGCATTTTGTGATGCTGAGAATACCCTAATCCTCAACCCAGTCCTCAGGGACTCCTGTACTGCTGGTTTTCTATTCTAGCAGGTAGGTAATCACATTAAACTGTTTTGTCAGGTATCCCAGCCATCTTATCACAACAGGTGAGTGTAATTGACTACCTGGTGGAACAAAAACCCAGCATTACAGGGGTCCTGTAGGACTGGGTTGGGAACCACTGTCCTAGTGGATTGGGTGGAAATTTTCTGAGTCTTGCAGTGTGATTGTCATATATTTCTGCAAATTGGTCAATGCAGGAATTATCTGATGCAGTAGGCACCTCATCTGCAGTGTCCATTAGGAAACATTTACCCGAAGTTAAAGTGAGATTTCTTTGAAAATAATTTTTTTCCCCTCATAATTATTACATTTCACAGTACATACACAATTGTTTCTTACCTCGCATTATTATTCATGAAATTCACGGGACTTTGACTGAAAATAATCCAATCCTTCCAGTCATATTCCACATATATTTGGAACATTGGTAATTAAGGTATGATCTTAATTACAATCACCATATCACTGGTTTTGGTGAGTATTGGGCTTTGTCGATCAAGTTTACGCTGTTACACATACATTCATTTCAACTGTCGACCGCCAGTTCTCTTGTTTGTTAATCGTAGTTTGCACTTCCAAGGAGCTCCTGTTTTGCTCCTCTCTTTTGACCCTTGTTAAACAGATTACCATTTCCTTCACGGAGGAGTCCTGTGGTCATGCAGAGAACCCCCAAATAAGAAATACATGGCTTTAATTTGCTTCTCGACCTCAGCTCCTCGACGCTTTAGCAGGGGGTAGGTTGGGGATGAGCTGGTTGTCATGGCTACTATCTCAGTCTCTCTCTTTCTCTCCCTCTCCCTCCCCTCCAAGATGCTCTCTCTTTCTTTGTGTCCTCATGCACTGACTAATGCACTCTCTAACACACACACACACACACAGTAAGCACCCACAAAGCACACCTTCCCCCAGGCCGAAATTGAATCCGTGCCCGTGGTCTAGCCAGAAAAAAACCCATTGATCAGAGCTGATATGATTACAGCTGTTCTCTATAGCCTGGTCAGGAGAGGCGAGAGCTGAGTCAAATTGTAGCAGTGTAGCAAGAGAAAGGCTCTGCTGTGCCCAGTGCACCACCTTCAATACCTGCCTTTTCAACAAAAAGCTCTGGTAATTTCGAAATACATTTTGAAATAAATGAACAGATTTTGCTGTTTCTTTCAGTGCAGTGGAGAGTGTCTCTTTGGCACCAAAAACTCATTTAGACCAACTCGAATTTGACAGAGAGTTTAAGGGCCCAGACACACCAAACTGACTAGCAGCAACGAAGGCCGACTGTTGCGTCGCCTCACGTCGCCTGCCGTCTGGGCCAAAAAGTAGCACTCGAACACACCGCAAAGACTACAGCCAACGGGTCAATTAGCATGTACGTTCTGCACTGATTCACTAAGCTGAACAGCCAATCAGAGTGATCTCTCTCACCGATGGGCTCCGCCAATTCAACATGCTGAATCAGCTGAAAAGCTGCTAACAGGTCCGCCTAGTGCTGGCGGTGGGGGACAAACCGCAAAAACTAGGGTCACAGAAGCTCACCGATGGCCCGACATTGGCTGACAGCTGACCGTTGGCCTGGTGTGTCATGGCCTTAAAAACCCTTTGCAGTAAATACAGCAATAGTTAGTGAACCAGAGAAGTTGTTTTGGACATTTTGTTGAATAATAT
Source organism: Lampris incognitus (assembly GCF_029633865.1). Lineage (NCBI taxonomy): Eukaryota > Metazoa > Chordata > Actinopteri > Lampriformes > Lampridae > Lampris > Lampris incognitus. The sequence continues at coordinate 45,541,805 of NC_079224.1, read as the reverse complement.
ATCCATTTCTCACATCTTAACATGTGTGTGGCCTGTATATATGAAGTCCATATATGTTACTATCTACAGTTGGGCAATAATTCAATTTTATTTTTTATCGTCTCTCAGAATTATGGTACTGGGACGAAATTCAGATATTGTCACAGTGCGAGCACATTTTTTGTTGTTTAAATTAATAACGAGAATCTGTTACCAAAAAGTTCTGATGTTGTTGGTTTGATATTATACTTTACATTACCAAACGGGTCAATATGATGGACTTCAGAAACATACATATAGTAGTGCTGTGAAAAAGTATTTGCCCCCTTACCATTTTTGCATATTTGTCACACTGAGTGGTTTCAGATATTCATATGAAATGTAATATAAGGCAAGGAGAACCTGGGTAAGCACAATTTAAAAAAAAATTTTAGATGATAAATTTATTTAAAGAAAAAGTTATCCAACACAACTGACCCTTTGTGAAAAAGTAATTGCCCCCTTAGTTGCTCAGTCAACCAATTAACCAGTTTTAATTGATCAGTGGATTCAATAAGAGGAGACACACCCAGGCTTGATTAGTGCCAGCCCTGTTGCATCTAAACATGACTTGTATAGAACCTTACCATGAATGAGAAGTGCGCTACAAGGTCTCAACAAGCAGCCCACTCTGTTGCTATGAAAGGAAACTCCGGAGGAGATGAGATGAAAAGGTGTTGAGATAAATCAGTCTGGAAAGGGTTACAAAGCCATTTCTGAGGCTCTGGGACTCCAGCAAACCACAGTGAGAGCCATTGTCTCCAAATGGAGAAAACTTGGAACAGTGATGAAACTTCCCAGGAACCAAAATCCTCCAAGGGTGCAGCGATGAGTCATCCATGAAGTCACAAAAAACCCTGGACAGCATCTAAAGAACTCCAGGCCCTCTAGCCTCAGTTAAGGGCATTGTTCATGATTCGACAAAAAGAAAGAGACCGCGCAAAAATGGGATTCATGGGAGAGTTGCAAGGCACAAACCACTACTAACTAAGAAAAATGTTAGAGCTTGTCCACATTTGCAAAAAAGCACATTGATGACCACCAAGCCTTTTAGAGTAATTTTCTGTGGACAGACGAGTCAAAAGTGGAACTTTTTGGAAGACATTAGGTCCCGTTATGTCTGGCATAAAGCAAACACATCATTTCACAATAAGAACATCATACCAACAGTCAAATATAGTGGCGGTGGTGTGATGGTGTGGAGATGCTTTACTGCCTCAGGGCCTGGGAGACTTGCCATCGTTGAAGGAACCATGAATTCTGCTCTCCACCAGAAGATTCTGAAGAAGAATGTCTGATCATCAGTCTGTGATCTGAAGCTGAAGGGTTATTGAGTTATGCAGCAGGACAATGATCCAAAACACAAGAGTAAGTCCACCTCAGGATGGCTCAAAAGAAACAAAATGAAGGTTTTGGAGTGACCTAATCAAAGTCCTGACTTCAACCCCATCGAGATGATGTGGCAGGACCTTAGATGAGCAGTTCATATTCAAAAATTCCAATGTCGCTGAATTACAGTAATTCTACAATGAGGAATGGGCCACAATTCCTCCACAGCGATGTGAAATGGGTGTTGGATAACCTTTTTCCTTCAATAAATGAAATTATTATTTAAAAACTGTAATTTGTGTTTACCCGGGTTCTCCTTGTCATATATTACAAAATCTGAAACCATTCAGTGTGACAAATACGCAAAAATAGAGGAAATCAGGAAGGGGGCAAATAATTTTTCATGGTACTGTATATACAGTGGATATAAAAAGTCTACACACCCCTGTTAAAATGGCAGGTTTTTATGTCAAAAAATGAAACCAAGAGAAATCATGTCAGAACTTTTTCCACCTTTAAAGTTAAATTGCAACCTTTTAAATTCAAGTGAAAAAAAAATCATTTTAAACATGCCATTTTAACTGGGGTGCGTAGACTTTTTACATCCACTGTATATATATAATTCCCTTTGATTATGCGATAATATCATTTTCCAAATCCCCCAGTACTACAACGATTAGATAGCATTTTCCATCCAGTAGCTCGGAAATTCATCTATGAACCACGAGGCCATGCTTTGTTTTGTGATTCCATTCATTATGACTGAATACATGTGGGTATATTGGTGTTAAGATTTTAGTCTCAGGGCCGTAAAGTAAATCTTGATATGGAAACTGGTCCCAGATCAGATCAAAAAAGATTTTGAAATCCCACCTAAACCCCAAAGATACTTTGCAATACATTATAAATTACATCCTACCTGACCCATTGACCTATAGTGTTAGACACTGTAATCTCTCTATGGGTGTCTATGTCTGCATCCAGCCCACACCGCCTCTCTTAAAAAACATGATCACTTACCTGGCTTTTCTGTTTGTAGAGATTTGGTGGTTTTCCTGCTCACAGTTGTTGTGGTTGTGGTCAAATGTACTGAGCTCCACTGAGCCGGCGTAGGTTGAACTACAGTCAAGACAAAGGGAGCTGTTGTCGGCTGAAGCTGTGTCGTCACCAGTTTTACTTTGGCTGTTTGTTCAGTAGTTGTTGTTTTGCGGAGTGCAGTTGTAGCATATTGGAACATGGCTGGTTTTTGTGTGCTTTTACCATGTATGCTTGTACTTGTAGGTGGTTGGCTAGTGGTTGTAGCATGCTGGACTGTGGCGAGTTCATATGTTATCTTCGAAAGTTTGCTTGTGCTTGTAGTTATTTGGTGTGTAGCTTTGTGTTTGGTTGTAGTGGGCTGACCCAGAGCTATTTGAGGGCTTGTTCTGGGACTGGCTTTCGCTTTTGTTAGTAGGGGTGTACCACTAATGATTGGGGTAAATGTGGTTTGTTTAATTGACATCATGATTGGATGGACTGTAATAAAGGTTGCTGTCATGGCTGGTTGAAGTGTAGAAATAGTTGATTGGGCTGTAATTGCAGTTGCAACAGGAGCTGCCGTCAAAGTTGGGGTTGGTTGATCTGTGGATTTAGTTGTTTGTGTCATGGTTGTGATCGGTTGGATTAAAGTCGACGTCCTTGGAGGTGTGGTTGGTTTTGCTATTGTTTGGATGTGGGATACTGTTGGTGTCTCCATCATCCCAGCAGATTTTCCCATTGTTGTAAAAGCTGTTGGAGTCTTTGTTTTCATGGTCCATTGATCTGTCCTTCTACTCAGTGCGATTAAGGTTGTAGAATATTGAGGGGTTGATATTTTTATTGCTGGTGACGTTGTGGTAGATTTGTACGTGGTGGTCATTGGTTTTTGTGCTGTCCCATCCATAGTCGTAGATGAACCTGATGAAACAAGTGCAGATAAGAGTTGCTTTTAAGAGAATGTTTGATCTGACCAGGGGCTTGTTTCAAAGAATGCATAAGAACTTGAACTTGTGTCTCAAAATATAACAACATATATGCTGATGAGAATGCTGAATTTCACAGAGGACAAGGATATGTATGTGACACTGAATCTTGTGTGTAATGTTCACCCTTTCAGCCTTGACAATTGTGTATTTTAGTTGATGATAATAATCCAGAACTTTTATAGTATAATTCGACCACTGCATTTTGTGCAAAGCAATCTGGATAAGGGAATTAAGCTAAATGACTTGAATGTAAACATGACTCCAAATATAAATGAAGGGTTTGGAAGGTGTCTTGGCTAAAATCTAAATGAAACCATAACATTGAGTCAGCCATCTGTTTGGACCCACCATGTGCAGTGGAGTGAACTCTGCTGGTGAGAACGGTGCTCATCCCAGATGGTGAAATCTGACTCACATTTGTGTCCAACTGATGCCATCCTGTGTTTTTGAAATAGAGTTTTTCAAAGGAGAACTGAATGGCAAGCTTAGTGTCTTAGATTACAACGGATGCTTGAGTGAGATCTTCTAACAAGGCAACTTACTTACCAACAGGTATCTTGGGAGATGAGATGTTACCTGCTAGAAAAGCCATAGAGAGATAACATGAAAAGCACGGAAAAGAATAGTTTTGTAAATAGAAGTGGCTTTTTCAACCTGTGTGATTTCATTATGAAAAAAGATTAAACCTTAACTCACATCAGTCTCTGAGAAGTTGGATGTGAAAAGGAGGGAATTTCTGCTCGAAGATTTACATCTTGGTGTTTCAGTAAAGAAACGGGGGACTATATACTATATTTTCATTTTAAAGTGGTTATCCTGAATTTCTTTTAAGTGGATGTAGTGGCATCTGGTGGACACAATCATTTGTTTTCATACCACAAATCCATTTCCATAAGTGTGAACCTGAATGCTCAGAAAGGTTTGATGTGCGGGTCAAAATTTTAGACAGTTGCAGATTTTGATTTAACACCAGTACGGTTTCCTTGGCTGTGCACTGTAGCAATAGGAGTGCAATGAGAAGATAATCCTGTGGTAGTGTGTCTCTCCTCAAGAAAGAAGACGGATCAACAATGTTATCTGTCACAGTAATATTGAAATCAGTTCAATATTGAGTCAAACTTTTCAATATATCTAATAGAACGCTGGATAATGTTTGGCTTTGTGTTTTACTTTCTCTTCTGTATTCAACACGTAACGTCCCTCTTCTTTTCCTTTTGTGGCAAACTCAACTCATTTCCCATGTGGGCACCATTATATTTGAATATTTGGTAGGAATGGTGGACTCCACTGGCACCAATGTCTGTTGCTATGAAATAACAACATGAAATGGTATTAAAAAATGGCATTTTTAATATTTAAAAAAAACATATTACATGTTTAAGGGCTTAACAGCAGGCAAAGACCTTGGTCAGTTAGAATATTAATACTGTTCCGTTTTGCTGGAAAAACTTTCCCTGATGTGAGAAGACATTGGCTTTGTTTGTTCAGCGATTTTCCACTTTTGACTTTTTTTTCCCGAAGTTGGAGCTCAATCTAGTTTCGATCTGATCATATTTTGGCTTTCTGTTATTTTGAAATTTATGTCCCTTCCTGTTTGTTACCCCAACTAGTCCTAGTAACTCCGATTTCAGGTTTTGATGGTTCTACCTGGCCTGCTGTCACTTACCTTTTACTTCCTAACAAGTCGGTTCTCCAATTCTGGGTATGCTGCTTTAGGCTGATTTCCTCCTTGGCTGGCTTGGAGTTAAGATACTCGGCTTCTGAACTTCATTACTCAATGGGCCCATGACCCCAGGGTGCATCGATGTCGTAAAACACCATGGACATTTGCATCACCCACGCTATGTCCACAGAGGCAGACGATGCAAGTTTAATTACTCAGAGAACTCCATCCCGTCTCTATGGTCCAGAAAGCGAGCAGTCGCACCTGCATGGCATCATCACAACAAACAACACGTGCGCACTGACCATCTGAGAGCCTTGGCCAAAGCGTCTTAGCCCATCAGTAAACCGTCCCATCTAAAACTCGCTCTCTTCAATACCCATTCGCTAAACAATAAAAAGTCTTATCCTCTGTGAATTTACACCGATCAGCCCAAACATTAAAATCATGCCTAATATTTTATAGGTCCCCTTGTGCTGCCAAAACAGCTCTGACCTGTCGAGGCATGGACTCCACAAGACCTCTGAAGGTGTCCTCTGATATCTGGCACCAAGATGTGAACAGCAGATCCTTTAACTTCGGTAAGTTGTGAGGTGGGGCCTCCGTGGATTGGACTTGTTTTTCCAGCACATCCCACAGATGCTCGATTGGATCAAGATCTGGGGAATTCGCAGGCCAAGGTAACACCTTGAACTCTTTGTCACGTTCCTCAAACCATTCCCGAATAATTCTTACAGTGTGGCAGGGCACATTTGCTGCTCAAAGAGGCCAATGCCAATAGGGAATACTGTGGCCATTAAGGGATTTACATGGTCTGCAACAATGTTTAGGTAGATGATACGTGTCAAAGTAACATCCACATGAATTCCAGGACCCAGGGTTTCCGAGCAGAACATTGCACAGAGCATCACACTGCGTCCACCGGCTTGCCTTTTTCCCATAGTGCATCCTGGTGCCATCTCTTCCCCAGGTAAATGAAGCACATGCACCTGGCCATTCACATGATGTAAAAGAAAACGTGATTCCTCAGACCAGGCCACCTTCTTCTACTGCTCCATTGTCCAGTTCTGACACTCATGTGCCCATTGTAGGTGCTTTCTACAGTGGGCAGGGGTCATCATGAGCACTCTGACCTGTCTGTGGCTACACAGCCCCGTATACATCAAGCTGTGATGCACTGTCTGTTCTGACACCTGTCTATCATAGCCAGTATTAACTTTTCAGCAAATTGAGCTACAGTAGCTCTTCTGTGGGATCAGACCAGACGGGCAGGTTTTCACTCCCCACACATATCAATGAGCCTTGGGCACCCAAGACCCTGTCGCCAGTTCATTGGTTGTTCTTCCTTGGACCACTCTTGGTAGGTACTGACTGCTACATACCAGGAACACCCCACAAGACCTGTCATTTTGGAAATGTTCTGATCCAATCATCTAGCCATCACAATTTGGCCCTTGTCAAAGTCGCTCAGATCCTTACACTTGCCCATTTTTCCTGACTGTTGACTTACTGCTTAATATATCCCACCCCTTGATAGGTGCCACTGTAATGAGATAATCAATATTATTCACTTACCTGTCAGTGGTTTTAAAGTTTTGGCTTATTTAGTGTATAATGGATAATAAGCGTGATTACCTCTGCTTTACTGAAACCTGTCAAAAGCCACTGGATTATTTCTCTTTAAATCAGGCCACACCTGTTAGATATTCATCCATGGACGATCTTCTCCTGTACGGTCGAGGTAACAAAATCACCTTTCCACAGACAGGAAATCAAAACTAATGTTTTATCCATTCAGCCCCCCAATTTGAATCTCTTGCATTCAAATTGTCTGGTCCTAGACCTCTTGTCACTGCTGTCATTTACTGCCCCCCAAGCCCAAACCTGTCTTTCCCTCAGACTTGTCAGAATTTCTAACACAGTTGTGTGCTATATCACTATCTCTTTTAATCCTGGGCGACTTTAACATCCATGTAGACTCCACTGGCTTTAGATCAGCAGTTGAACTTCTGGAAATTCTGACATTGGTCAGCACCATTCAACATGTAGCTTTCCCCACTCACATTAGAGGCCACACCCTTGACCTGGTCTGATCCACTGGCACCAGCATCAGCCATCTGTCTAGTACTGACCTCACCATCTGTGATCATCTGACCATCATCCTCCAAATTGACCTTCCATCAATCCATTTTCTCTTTCCACTTGCCTGTCAGAGAACATTTCAGACTTCATCCTTGCACAGAATGCCTCTCCTGCCTAGACCAGTGTGCACCCATTGAAACCAAAACTATCTCTCTTACACACTCTTCCCCCTGGTTCACTGAAAAGCTGCACCACCTGAAGGCCAGGGGATGCCAACTTGAGAGGCTCACCAAAAGAATAGGTCTCACTGTTCATGCAGAGGCACACAAGGAACATCAACAACATTACAAAGCCACCCTCAACATAACCCGGTCCACTTACTACTCAGGAATAATCCAGTCTGGCTGTGGAAACCCAAGTGTGCTATTAGCCACCGTTAACAAACTTCTTAAACCCATGGACAACCCCACTCACTCCTTCTCCATCAACAAATGCAATAAATTCCTATTTTTCTTCCAAAATAAAATGGTGGTTGAGAATAGCAGAGCTAAGATCCTTTGGGACTTCAAGTTCCAGACTGACAAGCAGGTGCTGGCTAACCAACCAGACATTGTGGTGGTCGACAAGGAACAGAAGACAGCAGTAGTGATTGATGTAGCAAGCCTGAGTGACGGCACCATCAGGAAGAAAGAGTATGAGAAGCTAAAGAGATCCCAAGGGCTAAGGGAAGAACTAGATCAGATGTGGAAGGTGAAATCCACAATAGTCCCAGTGGTAACAGGAGCACTTAGGGCTGTGACCCCCAAACTGGGAGAGTGGCTCCAGCAGTTTCCAGGATCAACATCTGAGGTCTCTATCCAGAAGAATGTGGTCCTAGGAACAGCTAAGGTACTACTTAGAACCCTCAAACTCCCAGGCCTCTGGCAGAGGACCCGAGCTTAAGGAAGACAAACACCACCTGTAAAAGGGTGAGAGAGATTTTTTTTGTACAGTACATGGTCGATAACACAACAATGTAATGTAATATGGGTGCATCGGCTTCTCAGCAACCCGACTCCCTGTGGAGGGAAACTATTACTGAGAGGGGTGGTGTGTGATTTGATGCTCCGGTAACATATTTTAGATGGAAGGAGTGAGAACGGAGATGGCTGGTGTCCTTAATGATGTTTTGGGCTTTCCTTTCACAGCGGGTGGTGTAAATGTTGTGAAGTTGTGGTAGTTCTATGCCAATGATTTTTGCTGCTGTTTTTACAGTCCTTCGAAGCAGTCTGCAGTCCTGAGCAGGCAGGTTGCCAAACCACACTGTGATACAGCCTGTCAAGACACTCTCAATGGTACTGCAATAAAAGTTCGTAAGCGTTTTGGTACTCATACCAAAACTATTGAGACACCTGAGAAAATAGCATCTGTGCTGTGTCTTTTTCAGGATGCAATTGGTGTTGAGAGACCGTGTGAGAGCATCTGTGATGTGTAAACTGAGAAATCTAAAACTCCACATTTTAACAGATGACCCATTGAAGGAAAGAGGAATGTGATTTCCTCCAATCTTTCTAAAGTAAACAATGATTTCTTCTGTCTTATTTACATTTAGAGAAAGGTTGTTATCATGGCACCATATGGTTAAATCTTCCACTTCTTTCCTGTAGGCCCTCTCATCACTGTCGCTTATTAGTCCAATCACTGTGGTATCATCTGTGAATTTAGTGATGCTATTGTTGACCCCCAGGGTAGTCCAACCTTGGGGGTGGTCCCGGGTCGTCCTGTGTGGAGTTTGCATGTTCTCCCCGTGTCTGCATGGGTTTCCTCCGGGGGCTCCAGTTTCCTCCCACAGTCCAAAGACATGTAGGTCAGGTGACTCGGCCGTACTAAATTGTCCCAAGGGTGGGTGTGTGTGTGTGTGTGTGTGTGTGTGTGTGTGTGTGTGTGTGTGCGTGCGTGCGTGCGCGCCTTGTGACAGTCTGGCGGCCTGTCCAGGGTGTCTTCCCGCCTGCTGCCCAATGACTGCTGGGATAGGCTCCAGCAACCCTGAGAGCAGGATAAGCGGTTCGGAAAATGGATGGATGGATGGATGGAGTCTTGATGCATGCTCAATAATCCAGGTAAGAATTATCTGGATACAACGTTTATGGACAAATACATTTCATCACTCAACTAAGTGACGTCTTCAGTCTAAACCAGTCTTTCTCAAGTGTGTGCTGTGATCAATAAACAACATTCTGATATAGGTGTTTTTCTTTTCAGGGTGTACTAAAGCAGTATGCAGAGCAAGTGAGATAGTGTCATCTACAGATCTGATGGACCAGCAGGGAACACTGTAATGGGTCAAGGGTAACAGGAAGGTTACATTTTATATATGATATAACCTATCTTTCCAGACACTTCATAATAACAGCGCTCAAAGCCACAGGTGGGTAATCATTAAGGCAAGAGACAGAGGTTTTCTTAGGTATAGGCACAATGGTGGTTTTCGTAATACACAGTGGAACCACACAATGACAGGGACAGGTTAAAAATGTCAGTAAAAATCTGAGATAGCTGTGTGTAACACGCCTTGAGGACGGGAAGGGATACCGTCTGGGCCAGCAGCTTTACGGGCCTAAACCCTTTTAAAAGTTTTACTCACATCAGTCTCTGTCACCTGTAGATCGACTCCATCGCATGAGCACTGTGCTGCTGTCACTGGGTCCAAGTTATGAGCGTCAAGGTGCGCATAAAAATTGTTAAGCTCATCCAGGAGATAGGCAGAGGTGTTGATAGCCACACTGTGTGTAGATTTATAGTCTGTAATCACCTGCAGCCCCATCCACATGCGCCGCAAGTCACAGCCGCTGTAGTCCTTTTCCAGTTTGCCCCTATATTGTCTTTTAGTGGCTTTGGTGGTTCTCCTTGAGCAATACCTGGATTTTTTTGTAGTATTTCTTGTCCCCTGATTTAAAAGCAGTGGTACGCTCCCTCAGGGCAGCACGGTGGCGCAGTGGTTAGCGCGGTCGCTTCACAGTAAGAAGGTCCTGGGTTCGAGCCCCGAGGTAGTCCAACCTTGGGGGTCGTCCCGGGTCATCCTGTGTGGAGTTTGCATGTTCTCCCCATGTCTGCGTGGGTTTCCTCCGGGGGCTCCGGTTTCCTCCCACAGTCCAAGGACATGTAGGTCAAGTGAATCGCCCATACTAAATTGTCCCTAGGTATGAATGTGTGTGGGTGTGTGTGTGTGTATGTCGGCCCTGTGGGATAGTCTGGCAGCCTGTCCAGGGTGTCTCCCCGCTTGCCACCCAACGACTGCTGGGTTAGGCTCCAGCATCCCCACGACCCTGAGAGCAGGATAAGCGGTTCGGAAAATGGATGGATGATATGCTCCCTCAACGTCAGCCAGATGTAGCTGTTAATCCAGGGCTTCTGGTTGCGGTAGGAGTGAATAGTCTGTACTGGGATACAATTATCCACACAGAATCTAACATAGCCAGTTACTGATTCAGCATACGCATCCAAACTTGAGCCTGAATCGTTAAAGACTGACCAGTCTGTTGATTCAAAACATCCCTGAAGTTTGGATTTGTGTTCTGTACTGTCCTCATAGTGGGCTGTGCCACACTTCACTTTCTGCTGGTAGGCAGGAAGCAAGAGCACTGACAGGTGGTCGGATTTCCCAAAGTGCGGTTGTGGGATAGACCTGTAAGCTGTCTTGACCGTGGAGTAACAGTGGTCAAGAGTCTTATTGCCTCTGATTGGGCAGGTGACATGTTGGTAAAATTTTAGTAGCACAGATTTCAGGTTACAGTGGTTAAAGTCCCCCGCCACAATTGAAATGGCCTCAGTACAATTTCTCCTGCCTGCTAATAGCGCCATACAGGTCGTCCAGGGCCACTGCGGCAGTAGCTTGTGGCGGTATGTAGACGGCAGTTAACAACATGCAGGGGAATTCCCTTGGGAGATAGGATGGTCTGCACCTTATTTTTAGTTGTTCCAACACTGGTGAGCAGGACTGGGAGACTATTTCCACATCAGTGCAACATGAATTGTTAATAAAGAAGCATACACCACTTCCCTTTACCTTGCCAGTAATTGTCATGGAACGGGCCATGCGGTGCACAGAAAAACCCGGTTGTATAGCCCTGTCAGGTGTATTAGGGCCCAGCCAAGTCTCTAAGCTATTTTCCCAACTACTGGAAGGTATATACGGTGGTAGACCTGCGGCTACCACTGTAGGAAACAAGTTAGGAGACGCAGTAAACATGCAGGCACCTCGGTTAAACTGAGGAATCCTGCCTGCTCTCGCTCGGTACCGACCCAACTTTTTTAGCTCGACGATGTTGGACCTTGTCAACCATGTCGCTTCATTCCTCATTGTTCCATCGAGACACAGACTTGGATGCCGGAACGCTGCCCTGTGGGCTCCCCGCCAGGCTAATTGTGAAGTGAGTCGATGTAGTCCTCCAGAATCTCCACCCTCTGGCATGAGAGCTGTTGTCGGTTTATACTGCTATTCCAGTCCAAGTGGTTCTAGTCAACGTTAGATCCTTAACCAGTAAACTTTTATTCTCAATGACTTTTTCACCGCCCATGGATTGGATTTCCTACTGGTGACGGAAACCTGGCTGAACTCTGGTGAGTATGCTCCACTTGTTGAGCTCTGTCCAGATGACTGTAACTTTTTTAGCACGTCTAGTCCTTCCGGGCACGGTGGGGATCTAGTGTGTTTAAGGAAACATTTTAATTGCTGCCTATGGAACTCTTGATTATTTCCTCACCTTTGAGGTGCAATTAATTAAAGTGGACCTGGTCAATCCCCTCTTAATTTCTCTTGTATATCGTCCACCAAAAATACATAACTCATGTATGTGTGTGTGTGTGTGTGTGTGAGAGAGAGAGAGTGTGTGTGTGTGTGTGTGTGTGTGTGTGTGTGTGTGTGTGTGTGTGTGTGTAACCTCTCTTTGGGTCCTCCATGATGGTCTGATTAAAGAGGGGCGTGATGGAGTCCACCTCCCACAGCTGAGGAAGCTCTTTATCTGGATAAAACTCACAAAATCAGCCTTACAAATGAATGAATCACGAGACCAGGATCACAAATTGACCTTTCATGATACTCCCTGTACCCCTTCATGCCCTTAAAATGACAAATGAACCAAAATCCAACAGGACTTTTCTAAAACGAGCTACCAAGTCATATATAATTGATCTGATATTAATTAGTTCAGTTGGTGTGTTTGCACCATGCTGATATGATTTAATCTAAATACACATCAGGCATAATGAAACTTGAGTTGTATTTCAAATCCGCTTTGCATTTTTTCTTTTACAATTTAATTTGTATCTTTTTCACTCAGCTCTGTTTTATTATTTGCTGCTGCAATGAGTATTTTTATGTTCTAAAATATGATAATCTAGATTGTTGTAATCCGGTCTGGTCTGATCTGACCTAATTCAATAAGATAAAATCAAATTCATTGAGCTCAAACCTCATCTAATATTGTAAAATAACGTTTCGAAGTGATTGTGACAGAAAATAAGTGCTAACAATAATGGAAATCAGCGTTTTAAAAGATCAAACCGTTAAAAACAAGACGGACCATAATAATGTTTTGTGAAATGTGATATAAAAGGAGATGTACAACAAATGCTTCAGTTACAGTTGGTTAAGTAATAATTAGCATAAAAGTTAATTGGCCTCAACTTTAATAGGAAATTGTGTTAACAACATAAATCAATATTGGAATCATACTTAGGATTTAAAAACGAATCATCAAGTTCAGACCAACTCTACCAACCTGTTCGACCCGCCATCACACAGATGTAGATGCATTCTGAATCATTCCTCTGACTGACTGAAATACAGATGGAAATAATGCAAATATCAAGATAGATTACTACTCAGTCCACGGCAAAATATGTACGTTTATATAGAAATGTCTGGAAATCAAAATGGCGCATACAAATCCAAATCCAGTATGAAACAAAACACCACCAACCATATCAATCCGCCCAAACCATTGCTGTTTAAACTGTTCGTTAAACTGATCCAAACCTCTATTTTATCATCTCCATACCAGTCTACTATACTACTACTACTACTACTACTTTCGGCTGCTCCTGTTAGTCCTGTTATGGGTCGCCGCAGCGGATCATCCATTTCCATCTCTTCCTGTCTTCTGCATCTTCCTCTGCCACACCAGCCACCTGCATGTCCTCCCTCAACACATCCATAAACCTCCTCTTTGGCCTTCCTCTTCTCCTCTTCCCTGGCAGCTCCATATTCAGCATCCTTCTCCCAGTATACCCAGCATCTCTCCTCCACACATGTCCAAACCATCTCAATCTTGCCTCTCTTGCTTTGTCTCCAAACCGTCCAACCTGAGCTGTCCCTCTAATATACTCGTTCCTAATCCTGTCCTCCTTCATCACTCCCAATGAAAATCTTATCATCTTCAACTCTGACACCTCCTGTCTTTTCATCAGTGCCACTGTCTCCAAACCATACAACATAGCTAGTCTCAGGGTCTGCGGTGGTGTAGCGGGTCTAAGCATCAGCTTTGTGTCGATGCAGTTGCCCACTGGGGACTGGGGTTCGCGCCCCGGTCTTGCCAGATCCGACTATGGCCAGACTCGATGAAGCAGCAATAATTGACAACGCTGTCTTCGGGAGGGGGGCGGAGTCGGCTTGTGTTCATCACATGAATGCGTCTCTGTGTGTGTCGGAAAAAGCAGTGATTTGGCCTGGATTCGCCTTGTCACGGAAGCGGGGAGGCGTCTCCTTCGAGACTGCCGGCCAGAGAGATGCAGTTGGTGAACACATGCAGTATGAGGGTGGGTGTTTGAACTAAAATAGGGATCAATTGGCCACTAAATTGGTAGGGGAAAAAAAGGGGAAAATCAAAAATAAATTAGAGAAAAAACATAGCTGGTCTCACAACCATCTTGTAAACCTTCCCTTTTACTCTTGCTTGTACCCTTCAGTCACAAATCACTCCTGACACTTCTCCACCCACCCCACACTGCGTGCACTCTCTTCTTCACCTCTCTTCTGCACTCCCCGTTACTTTGGACATCTCACTTTATGTGAGATGTGCTTTGTACATCTCGCAACAGATCACAATGTCATCCGCAAACATCATAGTTCACGGAGACTCCTGCCTGATCTCGCCCGTCAACCTGTTTATCACCATTGCAAACAAGAAAGGGCTCAGAGCCGATCTTTGATGTAATCCCACCTCCACCTTGAACCCATCTGTCTTTCCAGCCACACACCTCACCACTGTCACACTTCCCTCATACATATCCTGCACCACTCCTACATACTTCTCTGCCACTCCCGACTTCCTCATACAATACCACACCTCCTCTCCTTACCAGTCAGATGCACAAATCTGCCACAACTAACCTGAAAAACTAGACTCTGAAAAAAACCTTTAAACTTGTATTCCCTCCATACCTACAACACAACCAGATGACATAAATGTGTAATATTAAACCTGGTCTGTCCCGTCTTATTTTATTTTGTCCTGTGCTTCAAGCATGCCATGAAGTGTCATGTCATGTCATGCCTTGTTCCTTTTTTGTTGTGTTACTTCAACTTTATTCGTGTCCCCCTAAATCACAATTACGGTGTCAAGAGAGCTTTGCATTGATAAAAACAAGAGTGGAAAAGCAGGCAGACACAGACAGCAGCTCTCTATCAGAATGAAGGAAAATGTTGTATTTTATATTACTTGTAGAGCTGGACTTTTCATTACACAGAAGTCGCCAAGTAACTTACCAGTAAAATAGATATAATCAAAGTATGATGAGTGGTAGTTACTGAGTAATAGATGAGTAAAATAGGATCCTCTCTGTATCTCTAGTTTGCCTCCTTGTCATTATAATGCGATGTTACTGACATCAAACACTGCATGGCATAAATTCACCCATCACTTTGTACCAAACACAAGGAGTATGGATCCTGTGTCACACAGAGATAAATAGTAATTATCTGATAAACTTGAATATAAGGTGAATATTATGTGGCACTGTCTTCACTGTGGCTAGTGTGTTACTCAGCAGGACGTTCAATGTTCACCTTATTTTCATTTACATCTATTTTACTTGTATATTTCTTGGTTGTTCCTCTGTAATTTAAAGCGTTACCAATATAATTTTAGTTTGTGTTCAGTATCGGTCAAACGTTTGGACACACCAGATTGAATGCCTATTTCAGAATTTCCTTCCAAAACAAGTTTAAATTTTAAAAAATGTACATATTGAAATGCCTTCCACCCCAACAATTTGTTTCATTTAGTACTTTAGTGAAATTTACTAAAAATATAGAAAAACCCTGCTATGAGTCGGTGTGTCCAAATGTTTGACAGGTGCTGTATAGAAACGATGTAGATAGAAAGTTCCATAAGATACAACATAAGCTATAGATAATAGAATTATATAAAGTCCCCCCCCCCTTTCTTGTCTCCCCCGATACATGTGGAGTCACCAGTTGCTTCTTTTCACCTGACAGAGAGGAGTTTCACCAGGGGGACGTAGCACGTGGGAGAATCCCGCTATGCCCCCCCAGTTCCCTCTTTCCCCTGAACACGTGCCCCGACCGACCAGAGGAGGCGACCAGGACACATACCCACATCCGGCTTCCCACCCGCAGACCCGGCCAATTGTGTCTGTAGGGACGCCCGACCAAACTGGAGGTAACACACGGATTCGAACTGGTGATCCCCGTGTTGGTAGGCAACGGAATAGATCGCTACACCACCCGGACGCCCAAATTATAAAATGTTTTGATAAGGGTAGTCGGTATGAGTTCTATATGAAGTCCTGAAGTTCACCTGATAATATAGAGGCAGACTTGAACAGCTCATGGAGGTAACTCGTTGAGTTGCCCATCACGTCCAGCAGTATGGCGGTGAAGTCTGGTGAAGGTAAAGAGATTCAGAGCAATGTGTTATGACTCATTCGGTTTGAAATACGTCAGCAGTTATTTGACTACAAGGTGGGTTTGTTCCAAGTCTTTCCTGGGTGGCTTGAGTTTCACTCGAGTCGGGCTCATTAGAAATGCAAATTAGCATAAGTATAATTAAGCAATGTTGTGCATTGAAGTAACTTTGGTGGAAATAACATCAAAATGGCGGAGATGTTTTATGTTCTTTCATCCAAATAATGGGGCACCAGGCCCCGTCAGCAGAAGTCAGCTGGTGGCAGCAGGGCCTTTTCCTATCGGGCCCCGTTCTTGTGGAATAACCTGCTTGCTGCCATCAGACAATCGGAGTCTGTTGAGTCCTTTAAATCCAAACTGAAAAGTTGTCTTTTTGCATTAGCTTACAATTAGTTGTCTTTAAGTCGAGTGCTTCACAACCTGTACTGCGTGGCGGGTCGGTTTCTGTCTCAATGAATTTACCAACCACTGTTCTGCCGACCAGATTATAGAGTATAGATTATTAACTATTGCAAACTGTTTTCTTCTCTCTCATGTCTTTTCTCTCTCTGAATGATGTCTTCTCCTTTCTCTTCTCCCATGTGTGTGAATGGTGTGATGTGAGTCTCCCTTGTCCTCCCTGTCCTCCTCCCAGGTCTACATGGTGATGCTGGTCACGTGGCTTGTGTCCTGGGCTGTTCTGGTGGCGTATGAACACTGCTTGGTATCGTCCTCATCATATTCTTCATACATTTTATAATTCCATTATAGTTGTGTTATCCTCTTTCAATGTTGTATTGTGTTAACACAACATCATTGCACGTTTTCCGTCTTGGGAGAGAGAGCCTCCTCTGTTGCTCTCCCTGAGGTTTCTTCCTGTTTTCTCTCCCTGTTAATGGGTTTTTTAGGGAGTTGATCCTTATCCGATGTGAGGGTCTAAGGACAGGATGTTGTGTTGCTGTAAATCCCCATGAGGCACATCTGTAATATGCGATAATGGACTATACAAATAAAACTGACCTGACTTGACACTGCAACAGAAAAGAAGGAAGGATGATTGTTGCCTTTATGTTGTTATATCAGGATTTTGAACCAGTTTAAAAGAAAAAGTCATTGTTTTTTTGTGTAGGCGCTCATGTGTCCGAGTGAACAGGGGAGAATTAACTAGAGTCAATTACCTTAAAAACATTTTCAGCTGTTGGAGCATGTTGGTTGTCACTGAATAAATGAAGTCCACTAATATGGAATAGTCATCATTTGTATTACACTGTAAAAAAACCCCAACGTGTTTCAGATAGGGGACGATGTTGTGGGTCTTGGGCATGTGGGGGCTTTCGGGTTGCAGTGGGTCTCTGGTTGGATGGATGTCCTGCTGCTATTGGCGTTGTCCTGGGTGCTGTGGCTGCGGGGGGGATCCTGGGCCCATTGGGGTAGGTTTAGGGGATCACCTCTTGCCGGCTTACGGCTGCACGTATGGGGTGCGTTTTTGGGTTTGGGGCTCAGGGTGGGGAGCGACGGGTACAGGTCGCTAGGTTGAGGTTCGGCCCCGTGGTCAGCGGGGTGGCAGGGCTCTCGTGTCTGCCCACGTGCTGTGGGGGGAGAGGAGGGTCATGCTGGGGTCGGTGGGATGTGCCGTCTGGTCATAGGCCCTGGGTGGGCACTTGAACCTGGATGGGTGTGCCCAGGGTGGGTTTGCCTGAGTGATGATCAACCTCAGAGGGGCGGGGCCCCATTGTCATCCTTGGCCGCCTGGGTGTGGTCTCCTTGCTGTTGTTGGTGCAAGGGGGGCTTCTTGCTGGGGGGCCCGGTGGGGGGACATTGGCCTGATTGGTGCCTGTGGCATGCATGTGTGGTGGCAGGGTCCTGCTCAGGGGCTCGTTGGAGGCACAGGACAGCCCTCAATGCTGGAGGCACTTGGTCGGATGCCAAGTGCCCTGGCTGGTCACTGTGGGTGGGCTGCCCTCTGGTTCCAGGGATGAGCCGTGGGCCGGTCCCGGGGGGTGTCTGTTTGGCTGCTCTCCGGCCGGTTCCACTCCTGCATTGGTCTTGCTGTGCCTTGTCCTTCTCTCCTGAAATGGGCAGGTTGTTGGTGGGTCAGTGTGGATGGCTGGCTGGCCAGGGGTGGCTGGGAGGGCCCCCTGCTAAGGTGGGAGGTGCTGGGTCGTGTCCATTTTGCTCTGTTCCAGCAGGAGTGTGGCGAGTGCTGCCAGGTACTTTCCAGGGCCCCTGGGTGGCAGCTTGTCATCATGGGTGTGGGCCGCGGAGTGGGAGGCGACTGTTGGAATGGCTTCTGCTGTGTGGCTTTTCTGTAACAGGCGCCATGGGTGCGAGGGGTGTTTGGGGGATCACATGTCTGGCTATCTGCAGGCCTTATCTGCCTCGGGGTCGGGGTTGCAGTTGAGTGGCCTGGGCTGAGTGTCTTCAGCTAGGTGGGTGTGTGCTCAGTGCGTGCAGCTGGAGGGGGCATCTACCCAATGGCAGCGCAGCAAGCCTCACCCATATGTCATGCTTGAATGAGCATGCCCTCCCCTGCCTGCCCACTAGGTGGGTGATCCTGGCGGTGAGTCGGTCAGATGGTCACGGGGCCGTCTGTGCTTTCCGTCCGCAGCTCAGGTCCTGCGCCGGTGGGTGTGCCCTGCACCTGTGGGTTGGTGGTGGGGGTGCGGGCCCTGCTTGTGCCTTTGGAGACTGGCTTGTGCTCCTCGGGGCAATGCGGAGCTGTTGCTCTGCGAGCCCCCCTGTGGGTTCTGTGTTCCCCCCGGGTTGCGGTGCTTTGGACTCCGGCTGTTCTCTTGGTCGTGGGGTGTCTACATGACTGCAGGCTCTGTGGGTGGCTGCAGAGCCTGTCTGCTGCGGCGTTACGATAAATCACGGATCTCAAGACACCAGAATTTGGGATTAATCCCGTGTACTCACAGATGGACACTTCACTCACACAACACAGGTGGACATGCCACATGCACATACACACTGTTAACATCTGTCTCACTTCCTGGAACACTCTGGATTACATCCTTCTTAGTTCTCTTCCCTGCTTAATTTTTCTTTTCTGTCTCCTCTATTATCGCTATAACTGCTATCCCAAAGTGGTATTGAGAAACTCAGTTTAATTATGTTTTGTCAAACACATGTCCTTGTCTGTTTCTGTGTCTACGTTTTATCAGATACATGTTGTCCTTTTTTGTCTCTTGAGTTTCCTTGTTTCACGTGTGGTGGTTGACCCCTCTTGGAGAAGTGATGCTGATCAAACCTGCAGAAGAGGGGGACCGGTGTGGTTTGTCAATGTGTAACAAAAACCCTGTGCTCTTGTCATCCCACAGATCATCCAAAGTTATTGTAAGTAGCTCTTGATAATTAATGACGATTGCCTTTGCAGGTCGAGACAAGACTCTTGCAGATCAGTCTGTCTAGGATATATTGGAAAATTCAAAAAACAATAATTTTCTTTTGGATATTTTTCCCCTTTTTCTCCCCAGTTGTACTTGGCCAATTACCCCGCTCTTCCGAGCCGTCCTGGTCTCTGCTCCACCCCCTCTGCCGATCCGGGGAGGGCTGCAGACTACCACACGCCTCCTCCGATACATGTGGAGTTTCTAGCTGCTTCTTTTCACCTGACGGGGAGGAGTTCCACCAAGGAGACGTAGCGCATGGGAGGATCACGCTAGTCCCCCCCCCAAGCAGGTGCCCCGAGCGACCAGAGGAGGCGCTCGTGCAGCGACCAGGACACACCAACATCTGGCTTCCCACCCGCAGACACAGCCAATTGTGCCTGTAAGGACACCCAACCAAGCCGGAGGGAACACGGGGATTTGAACCGCAGATCCCCGTGTTGGTAGGCAAGGGAATAGACTGCTACGCCACCCGGATGCCCGACAAATTCCATTCTTTGTCCACCAAGCCTGCTGACAGCACAGGTAAGAAAATGAGATCATACACTGACCTGAAACACCACAATGTGGGGTTTAGAAAAAATCCAGACTTCCCGGCTGGTAATTACAACACGGCGGAGCCACTCATGTACGCTCACCTCCTAATTACAATATTTCCAACACAATTTAACAAGCAGCTTCTCTAATTCTAATGCTTGCCATGAAAGGTTACAGGGAAAATCTAATCATCTCCATTTTTATTCATTGCCAACACCTCACATTGAAGGTGTTGCTGCACTAGGTTTAAACATCTGCTTATAAAGTATGAAGATTCTCACCTGTTAGGTCGTTGGTCTCATTAGTTACACAGTAGCAGTACCTCCTCTGAAACATGTGGCTCTCTATACTTCTAAAGCCTGAAACTGAAACATATCACAGTGGGAAATCAGTGGCAACTTTATGCTATTGAACAAGGCCGTCATCTTCAAACTTCAATTCTAACCTCTTTTTTTTTTACATGATATCAAGTAGGAGATTCAGGAGATAATTATGTTATTTGTGTAAGTTATTAGCTGTAGGATTGGAAGATGTAGGATTTGAAAATGTACAGATCACAGCACTAAATCAATGACAAGTCTACGTCACTGAATAAACTTAGTTCATATATTTGCTTGAGTGATAGGAAGATGTAAAATCGGAAGAGTCCGAAAGTCCAACAGTGAACTCTGAAGATGCATCAACTCAATTCTGCTCTCAGACCTGGTTTACAGGGATCGCTAATACTTAGTTTAATTCTAACTTAGCCTGTGTCTATATTAGTTTAAAGTTACCTTTTAGAGTAGGGGAAGCTATTGTATATACTATATATATATATATATATATATATATATATATATATATATATATATATAAAATGTAGCGAATTCGAGGGGCAGCCGGGAAGTGCTGCAGCCGGGACGCGAACCCGGGTCTCCTGCATCACGGGCGACTGTGTTAACCAGTCGACTAAAGGGTCCAATCTGGTAGCCAACGGCTAGCGAGTCTACTCATTCATAGTCGTTACACTACCCCCCTCCTTCAGGAAGCGCGTCCTCGCGCTTCAGCATACCAGCTCCCTCACACCTCTAGGCACACGCGCTTCCGATGGCCTCACAGTCTCCCCATCCCGCTTCTAACACCGGGGTAATATTCTTATATATATGTAGCGAATTCAGGGGGCAGCCGGGAACTGCCGCAGCTGGGACGCGAACACGGGTCTCCCACACCATGGGCAACTACGTTAATCAGTACACTAAAGGGTCGGACCCCTTTAGGCGACTGGTTGGCGTAGTCGCCCGTGGTACGAGAGACCCAGGTTCGCATCCCAGCTGCAGTGGTTCCCGGCTGCCCCCCGAATTCGCTACACATGTATAAGAATCCTAGAGGAACATCTTCTCTCAAAGTTCCTGGTGCAGAGAAATATATGAGAGTAGCTCAGGCTGTTCTGAATTCAACCAATCTTTCTGGTACTGTATGTCCACTTAATCAGGGCTGTGATCTCATGTGCTGGTCAGTGCAAGGGTCGATGATCCGATGACTTTTATATATAATTTATTTTTTTGGCGTAATTTTAAATGCTTTGTGTGACCCCCCCAACCCACACACACATTCACTTTAGACCAATCAGCTCTTCATAACCTTTGAAATTTTAACATAGTTTGCAGGCCAACTATATAGAACCTATGTTATAAATCTATGTGGATCAATACACCCAAAATAAGAGAACAGAGATAAATAATATGGTTAAAGACAGTTATACATTTTGACCACTGGATGGCAGTACTAACACAGGTTGAGCTCTAGACGTGAGTGGTGAGGTGAAGGCAGTAGAGAAAAGGTGGATGGATGTCTTATTACCAGGACTGTAGGGAAAATAAAGGATGTACTGGTCAGCTCCCAGGTGGGAATGTGTGCAGTTATATTAATGTGACTCAGCTTTACAACAGTGTCGTATGGGACAACTGAACAGGAGCATCAGACATGTTTCAACAAGTCCAATTTAACCCACTTATCTAAACCAGGTATTTGGAAGTGAAGGTTAAAAGTTATGTGAAGTGTCCAATATGATCAATGGTGGAGGACATTGCTGATCTACTTCCTGGCTCACCCTGCAGGAAGTAGCAGCCTATACTTACCGTAGGTAGTAGTAACCATCCATGAACTAGCCAGCCAGCACAATAGAGAAGTCATAGATAATGGACAGTCACGGACACAGTCTGACTGACACACTAGGGGGAGCTGTTGTTTAAACACTCCTGTTCACTTGTCCCATAAGACACTGTTGCAAAGCGTGAGTCCAGCTGTGGTCCATGTCCAACATCTACTAAACGAAGCTGATGAGGAGAATTACATCATAACTGATATGAATGATGATAAAAGCTAGGTTATAAAAAAAATGGAGTTATTCATTAATTAATGTAGAAGAGGACAGTTAGCTTGTGTGTGCAGTATGTCCATACTGTTGTAAACCAGGAGGGTCAGCTTGTGGAGCGCCAGGGAGCTGTGGGACGTCACACTCAGCACAGAGAACAGCTGGCGGGAAGCTGAAGACCGAAAAAAAGATGCTGTGAGTTGTTGATATTTTCAGTAAGGTCATGTTATCAGTATTTAACATACTGTTAGGTGGGGAGGAGGGGGCTGTGGCACAGGTAAAGGTATGTTTATTAGCATAAAGGTATGATTCTGATGTGACAATCATGTGAGATAGTTCACATGGGTGTTCCCATGTGGAGCCTCCTGTGTTAACCTGCATATATAATCGCACACACACAGGCATCCATTCAGGGGTATTTGTAATTCCGCTGGTGTTTGCATGGTGTGTGTGTGTGTGTGTGTGTGTGTGTGTACAGGGTACGACTGAGGAAAAACTCTGCAGCGTTAACCAGGAGGAGATTAAAGTGGTGCGAACTGTGGGGGTCCTTACGTGAGAAGGTACAGTACAGATCATCTCTCAGCACATTTTGGAGACATTTATGAGAGGCTTGTGAAAACTGAAGCAAGCGCTGCAATGATTTATTTAGTTACTCCATACATAATTCATGATTCAATCTAGCCGTGACATGAGCCGTCCCCTTTCTGTCTGTCTCCCTTATCTGCGTCTCTCTGTTACAGAACAAACATTGTGTGAAACTGTACCGTTAAATATTTTCTTCCTCTCTTGTAAGCTAATATCCGTGGCGGCAGGAGGCCAGGCGGCGTGGGTCAGATTTGAAAAGGAAATGAGCAGCTGCGCATTCTGACGTCTCTACCCAGGCACAGGTGGGAGAAGGTATTAAAGATTTACAGACCCGCATTGATCTTCAGATGAGTGATATTATGACAACCTACCAGACTGGGTGGAATTTATTAGAGTATTGACCAGGGGAGCGAGATCTATGGCCGCTGGATCGATGAACTCCGCTTGGATTTCTGGGAAGGAAGAGACATACAGTGACGCGTTAATATCCTCACATTCACTCGCCAACGGGCAAAAAATGTGGTGCAATTGCAAAATATAATAATGGTGAAAATGTAAAGTCAGTGGCTGGTGTATGTGTAGTTAATGGGTGCATGGTTGGTGGTCTGTGCAGCGGCGGGGTGGGGGTGGGGGGTTGTGTTGGACAGAATAAGAGCTGAAGTGACGCTAATGAATCCAAACCGCAGCGTGGGGTCATATTTAATACCGACAGCAGGGGTAATGTAGCGGAGGAACATGGTAAATAAACAGCAGGTTGTATCCTGCAGTCAAGATAGCAACTAAATAGATATACAGCTAATGTATACAGCACTTTTCTAAACGAGGTAATGTGCTTCCCAGAACTCGGTATAAAGTCAGTGAGAACGGTAGCACAGTTGGAACGAGACGTTGAAGTGAGGCCACAGTCGAGAGGAGACGAGGTGATGTGGAAAAAACCCTGACGGAGTTTTAATCGGGAGTTTAAATAAAGAGGACCCTGGATTTTAATTAACCTGAGTTGATGCGAACCAGGGACACAAATCCTTACACTCTTAAAAAGTGTTATTTTTGGGCGTCTGGGTAGCGTAGCGGTCCTATTCCGTTGGCTACCAATATGAGGATCGCTGGTTCGAATCCCCGTGTTGCCTCCGGCTTGGTCGGGCGTCCCCACAGACACAATTGGCCGTGTCTGCGGGTGGGAATCCAGATGTGGGTATGTGTCCTGGTCGCTGCACTAGCGCCTCCTCTTGTCGGTCGGGTTAGCTGTTCGGGGTGGGGGACTGGGTGGAATAGCGTGATCCTCCCACGCGCTACATCCCCCTGGTGAAACTCTTCACCGTCAGGTGAAAGGAAGCGGCTGGCGACTCCACATGTATGGGAGGAGACATGTGGTAGTGTGCAGCCCTCCCCGGGTCGGCAGAGGGGGTGGAGCAGCGACACGGACGGCTAATTGGCCAAGTACAATTGGGGAGAAGAAGAAGGGAGACCAACAAAAAAAAGAAGGAACGTTTAATGGGTCTGTTAAGTATTACCTGTCGACGCGAGGACGTCTCTTTTCAGGCGCTGCTTGTGCGTCCGGTGTCTGACGGCTACGTACAGAAACGATATGGAAAAAAAAAACACACAAAACCTCATCACAGTTCAAAGCTCATAACAGTTTGTCTTTTTCTTTCAGTCCAACGCCAGATGTGGAGTAAAATCCATCCCAACCTTGAAAAAACAGTAGGAAGAATGGGTGTGGTGTGGACGGAGCTGACGGCCCGAGGCCACGGTGCAACACACGATGAACAGCGACTAAACACACAAGTCTGTCATCACGGCACAGCAGGTGACTCGCGACACGCCGGAGATGATTCGCAGCACTGCGCTGCAGCAGACCAGCGGTGCCGGACTGACTAAATGCGGACACGTTCAATGTTGGAGCTCCTGCATATGAGCTGAGCTTTTCACCAGAGCTACACGATGAGTCAGTTGTGCGTCTGCCTCGTGACGCTCCCCTGAAACCGCACAACTACACAACTTGTGACTTTCTTTGAGCGATTGTTAAAGTGACCGACCTTGGCTGAGGAGGATGACGAATAAAACGGCCGCTCCGCAGACTCTGAGACCGACCCAAGGTTGTCGTCTGGATCTCCAGAAGCCCGCCATGGCATTTACCCCCTCGTCCCTCCGGCCCCACGGAGACAAACGCGGGAACGTGTCAGGCGGACGAGGACCGAACGTGAGCCTGAACCGGTCTTCAACCTGCCCGTCCTCAAATAACACCGAGGGTCCCTCGGCTAGTCCCTGTAGCACCGAGTCATAACCCTGTGTGTGTGTCTGTGTGTGTGTGAGAGAGAGAGTGTGTGTGTATATGTGCGAGTGTGTGTGTGTGTGTGTGCGTGTGAGAGAGAGTGAGTGTCAGAGCGAGAGAGAGAGTTTGTGAGAGTGAGAGAGTGTGTGTTTGTGAGCGTGTGTACGTGTGTGTGTGTGTGTGAGAGAGAGTGTGTCAGAGCGAGAGAGTGTGTGTGTGTGTGAGAGAGAGTGTGTGTGTGTGTGTGTGAGAGAGAGAGTGTGTGTCAGAGCGAGAGAGTATGTGTGTGTGTGTGTGTGTGTGTGTGTGAGAGTGTGTACATGTGTGTGTGTGTGTGTGTGAGAGTGTGTACATGTGTGTGTGTGTGTGTGTGTGAGAGAGAGAGAGAGAGAGACACTGGGAGAATCTCTGAGTTTACTGAGACCTGCAGCCCACTCTTTTAGGCCCCACTGCAAAAAATGTCAGTTCCTCCAAGTCGTTTGTTCCCTCAAATATTTTGCAGTAACAAGAGAAGTTCTGGTGAAAGGAGGGAGAGACGGCTCATCCGGGTGGTCGTAGGGGATGATCCCGGATGCGCCGTGGATGACAGGTAATTGGCACTAGAAAAATGGGAAATGTTCTCCCCAATTTTCTTCTTTTCAATTAACCCAAGAAAACGAGAGCGGGACGGAGACAGAGCGCGATGTTAAGAAGCGTATCTTTTGCAGTGTGTGTGGACGGGCGTGATGCCGGCGTGTCATCCGAGCCGTCGGCACAGAGTTTCGGACACATGAGGGCCTGGGAAAAGACAGGAGAAGCAAATCGGATCAAAGCAGTGTGACGTCGACATTTGTTTCTTCCAACATTGGTACACGGCCACCAATAGAAGTCCAGAGACACAAAATGAATGTAGGTTCTTGAAATACAAGCGTAAGTGTTATGTGTGCAGACAGACGGCAGTAGCCGAGTTGGGAGTTACTCACTGCTGGCCTGTGTTGAGTGTTTATAAAAAATAATGTCAGCGAGCAGCCAGTCAGGTGGAAGTCCTAATTGTTGTGTTTTGAAGGGGGATGGGTTCTCCTCCATCTGACAGGTTGTTCCAGAGCCATACACGTTCGTCACCACGTCCTCAGCCGTTGTGTGACTATTCAGTGTTTTAACACTAGAACGACCAAGGCCGTCATTTTGGTCATTTTGGATTTTCAAAGTTTAATAACTTTGTGGAAAAAGTCAGGGATGGCATCCGACGTAACATTTTGCCAAATCATTATGCGGATTGACAAGACCGTACCGGATTGGTCGAGGCCCGCATTAACAATGGCCACCGTTGGTGCTGTGCCCTCACAGGGTACCGATGGAAACTGTAAAATCCACTGTGGCGACCCCTGAGAAACAGGGGGAAAGCTGATAGAAGAGAGAGAGAAAAAAAGATACAGACCTGCCGCTCCCTGAACGCTCCTAAAATTGCATATATTTGCGTTATGATAAGCTCTACCTGAAACGAGCATGAGCGGTCAACATGACCGTCTCGTAATTTGCGCGTGATTGTGTGCGTCATGTCAGTATTTATGACGTGTGTTGGTGGCGCCATTTCCTTCGTGAAGTTCGTTGCTCTGTCCTAGAAACACACGAGTGTTCTCCAGTGCAGAGAAATAGCCAAGATTATTGCCCACATGTCTGGTTACAGACGCCGTTACAGACGCACCATGACTACCACTGAGGCGTTGCAGGATTTACAGGCGTTGGACAGTGGCCATTTTAAATTGTTTGAAAAATAGTCTTAAAGTTGTTAAAATGTGAATTTTGGTGTCAGTCGTTTCCTAACAGGCATACTAACGTGTTTCTTCTTCTTCTTTCAGCGCTTCCCTGTTTTCCGGGGGGCGCCACAGCAGATTTGGTAGTTTCCATCGGCACCCTGTGAGGGCACAGCACCGATGGCGGTCGTTGTTAACCCGAGCCTTGACCCTTCCTGTATGGTCGTGTCAATCCGCATAATGATTTGGCAAAATTTTACGTAGGATGCCCTTCCTGACACAACCACTGACCCTGTGGACGGCTGCACAGGTAAAGCGCTGGTAACAGACATACTGACATATGCAATGCATTAATATCTCAGCTGGTTATTTATCTTGACAGAATATAAATTTTAAAAACCGGCCGTCATTTTGACCACCCGTGGTGGTTTTAGGTAGGAGTGAAATCCCGGTCGTCGTCGTTCAGACATAATCAACCATCACCTTCACACAGACTTTTGTTCATTTCAGTACTTTATTAATAACTGGTGCAATTGTAAAGACAAAACAAATGGAAAAATAAAATAAAAAAAATCAAGTAAGAATACCATTTGCATATTATATCCCCAAATCAAAAGTGGTCTAGTACAGAATACAAATGACAAGTTTGGTTGCATTTTCTTTTCTTTTTTTTTGTTGTTTTTAAATTGGAATGAGGAAAATGATAGATAGCTCTGAAGGCCACGAGTGTTAAGTTGTCCAACCTTCCCAAAACCATAACATGCCAACACAAAACGGACTCTGACACCGATGAAGCAGCTGTCAATCACACAACACAACACGTCATACCAACATCTAACCTCCCCCATCTGCAAAACGACGTTGGTATTGATTTCCATATTAATTATTGATATTGATTCGTAGGGCCAATGATTTACCCCAAAGCTGTAAATCCCATTTCTGAGCATCACGGCTGCATTTACACAGTAACTCTGGTTTCCATCATGCTCCTCTCTCTTCTTCAGCTCCGCTTGCTCAGTAAAATTCTCGTTTTGTAAGAAAATTAGAAAGAGAGACAGATAATTTTTCACGTTTCTGATCTGGCTTTAATTTCCTGTGGACACTATGGCTCTCTGACCCTTCATCAACTTATAAATTGTAGCTTGTAGTGTTCGTTATGCAGGAAGTTAACTCTCGTTGAAACTACACTTATAAGAGTGTCAGCTGAAGGTCTGAAGTATGAATGTAGTAAAACGGCTGTAACGAGGCCTCGCCATCAAGGTTCCAGTTCAAAACTGATCCAACACGACGCCTCTGTTTCAGGACTCGTGACAAAAAGTTCATAACTGCAATGCAAAGTGTTAAAATTCAGGTCTCCTGTGACATTTCTGAATCCAGCCTTTGAAACTGATACAAACCAACCAACAGAACGGTTTTGTACTGTTCTCAAACAGCCACGGCAACAGAAAGCGGGACTAGAGAAACGGCTGATCCCTCACATGAAGAGAGAAAACAACAAACAATTCACACATCTGTAAAAGCCAAGGCACAAATAATCTGTAGCAGTTGAAATGTCCTTTAAAGGACAAGTTATGCAGAACGTGTTGATCAGTGCATTGCGTGCAATCCATTTACAGTGAATGTGACCTGTAGGACATCAGACACACGACAAGCACTGCGTCCCTCCGCTCTCCAACGACCCCTTAAAGTGCTCCTTTCATATGGAAGAATGACTTAACCTACAGATACGTGCACACACAGCATGGTGGGTAAAATGAATCTTTTATCGTCCTGTTTGGACAAAAGTTAACGCTGGAACCAGATTATGGCTTTTAAAGTCCACTGAATAATTTGAGTGTGAGCCATCAGTAGACTGGTCAAATTCAAGTCCGTACTGGTGTCAAATTAAATGAAAGGAAATTGTATAAAGTAGCCATTAACCAAGTCCCTCATCTTCTTTACTACATTTTCTAATCTGCCATAGCGCCTACGCTCTGCCCCCCCAAAATGCTTTGGAAATATTATTTTCTGCAGCTTTTGAAGCTACTGAAAGTTACACTGAAGGTTCTGCTGGTAGGTGGCCGGGTGAGACATGTTAAGCATGCTAGCATAGGTCAAATTAGTTGCTAGAATCTTTAGCCAGCTTTATGTATATTCACTTAAACTGCTGAAAGACTAATTTGGATCCACTGTATTACCAAAAAAAAAAAAATCAGCATAAATGCACGAATGTGGACTTTTACAACAGCTACATGAGCTGCAGGTGAGGACGTATGACAGGTTTTCCCAATATTCATTCAGCAGTGGTAGGCAACTACTGCTGTTGGAAAACATCAGAAATAACTTGTAGTAGCTCAGTTTCCACTGAAAAGCACAGTCAGGTACAAGTGTAGATGCAGTTCTTTTCTCACCATAGGTAAGTGTCTGAGAAAAGATTGTGATCCTTCACATGCACTGAACAAATGTGGAACCAAAATGGTGACTAAAGAGGAGTCAAGTAAAGAAATGACCTAACAACACCGCTGCAAAACAGAGGAAACAGATCTGAGTGCAGTTTTACTTACTAGATCAACAAAGCGTTAGTCCGCTTGTGCACACTTAATTAAAGCACCTCTTACAATTTAAACCCCAGAATATTAGATTAACATCACACCATTCCCAAATAACTGAAGGACTGGGATGATAAATGCTTGGGTTGATAAAATTCATGAACAGATAAGTCATATCTTCTGTTCTGGCAAAAAGTCAATATTCACAGTGGCTGACCAAATGCATGGATGCCTGTAGTCCAATTTACTGATTGTCAAATTAACAATTAAAGGGTCATTCTTATTCATTCTCCCTAAAGACCAGTGGTTCTAAACCTGGGGCCAGGAACCCACTCTGGGACCATGACTGAAAAATAAAGCGGCCGCGGCCGTTTTCTGTTAATTTCAAGCACTAAACAGTGTCAGACTTTACATGTCAAACTGTGATTCATTCTTTCCCAAAGTCTGCTTTCATAAGTAATTAAAGTGGAATTATTATTAACTGTAAAAACTAGTGCTAGCTCTGATTAAACTATTCAAGTAAATCTGTACGTCTATATACGCTGATGAGCCAAAACATTATGATCGCTCACAGGTGAACCAAATAACATTGATCCTCTCCAAACCAGGGCACGTATCAAGGTCTGGGTAGATTAGATGGTAAGTGAACAATCAGTTCTCGTAGTAAACGTGTTGGATGCAGGAGAAATGGGCAGGAGTAAAGACCTGAGTGACTTTGACAAGGGCCAAATTGTTATGGCCAGACGACTGGGTCAGAGCATCTCTGTAAGGACAAGACTTGTGGGAGGCTCCCGGTCAGCAGTTGTCAGTCCCTACCCACAGTGTTCCAAAGAGGGACAAACAACAAACCGGCGACTGGGTGTTGGGCACCCAAGGCTCATTGATGCGCGAGGGCAACAAATGCTATCCCATCTGGTCTAAACTGACAGAAGGTCTACTGTGGCACAAGTCACAGAAAATTTTAGTGATGGTTACGGGAGGAATGTGTCACAACACACAGTGCATCGTACCCTGCTGCGTATGGGTCTTAGTAGCCGCAGACGGTCAAAGTGCCCATGATGACCCCTGTCCACCATCAAAAGTGTCTACAATGGGCACGCAAGCATCAGAACTGGACTTCGGTGCAGTGGAAGAAGGTCGCCTGGTCCCATGAGTCCCGTTTTCTTATCGATCATGTGAATGGCCATGTATATGTGTGGCGTTAACCAGGGGAAGTGATGGCACCAGGATGCACTGTGGGAAGACGACAAGCCGGTGGAGGGAGTGTGATGCTCTGGGCAATATTCTGCTGGAAACCCTGGGTCTGGCCATTCATGCGGACATCAATTTGACATGTGCCACCTACCTAAAAACCATTGCAAACCAGGTACACCCCTTCATGGCGATGGTATTCCCTGATGGCAGTGGCCTCTTTCAGCAGGATAATTTACCCTGCCATCCTGCACACATTATTTAGGAGTGTTCAAGGTGTTGTCCTGGCCTCCAAATTCTCCACATCTCAATCTGATTGAGCATCTGTGGGATGTGCTGGACCGACAAGTCCGATCCACGGCAGCTCCACCTCGCAACTTACAGGACTTGAAGGATCTGCTGCTGATGTTTTGGTG
Organism: Lampris incognitus; assembly: GCF_029633865.1. Classification (NCBI taxonomy): domain Eukaryota; kingdom Metazoa; phylum Chordata; class Actinopteri; order Lampriformes; family Lampridae; genus Lampris; species Lampris incognitus. The sequence goes on along the minus strand of NC_079224.1, from coordinate 45,510,822 downwards.
CCAGATACCACAGGACACCTTCAGGGGTCTTGTGGAGTCCATGCCTCGGTGGGTTGGCGCTGTTTGCGTGGCACACAGAGGACCAACAGCATATTAGGCCGGTGGCCATAATGTTTTGGCTCTTCAGTGTTTTGTTTCAGTACATTGCACAAATGTGTTGTAAAATGTTAAAAATATATATACATCAAAGCTGATTATTTCTGGAAGTGAAAGGTTTCCATCTTCAACACAATATATGTTGACGTTGTTCAAAAAAGGCTGACATTTTATGATATTTTTTAAGTTAACAGAACATTTTTTTGCTGGCATCTACTTTCTCAGTGTACCTCAGTGTCTTGGAAGACAGTTAAACGTATGTAACAATTTACAAATTGAGAAGCAGTAGTTTAACAGTGATTTGCCATGCAAATATAAATACATTGTTACTCTAGTAGTTATTTGATTATTTGCCATTTCGCTGCTTACACCCAACACCACAGTTGCAGTAGTATTACTAAAATGGAGAGTAAATGGAAAGTAATTGGAAAGGAAAAAAAAGTGTTTAAAAAAACTCAGTCATAGTAGACCTCAAAACATGAGGTTTGATAAAATATAACTGTTTGGTTTGCAAGTCGACAAGAAACTGAAGTACATTAAATATACCTGGCAAGCAAAGTATTTCTACTGTATCGTCTTGATTTTGTAGAGACGTTAGACTTTCCATGCATGTACTGAAACAAACCGGTCACAACTAAACAACCAAAGAATTCATTGGTCAACTGACGCAAAATTTTAAACCAAAACAAAACCTTAAAACAAACACGGAGACCAAAAAAATAAAAATGAAAAAACTAGAACCATACAACCTTGTACAAGCATATTATATTGTTGGAATGGAATCCAAGCTGCGCAGATTAATATAGTTACAATTCAGCAAGATACAGTTGCAAAACTGAATTTCTGTTTAGAAAACCCAATATAAAAATGAAGTTCTTGGGTGTGTGGTCGGCGACGTGCGTGGGGATGAGCTGAAACAATGAACGGGGAATAATGATTGTGTGGACGTTGTTGTGAATGGTGGCTGGTCTTCTTCTGCTTCAGAGGCACAATGAATGAATGACCACAGGGATATCGATCTGGATGGTGTTTCACGCACATTTTGTGTCTTTTTTATGTGCTTGTATCACACTGGATCACATAATGGATGATTTATGCTGACTACTGCAAAACCAAAACTTCAGTAGATAAAGACATTACTGTTTGGTTGACCCTCCCTAATGTCACGTAGCTAGACTCAATGAGATGATGCCTCCAGACAGGGCTTAAAAACTATTTGCAAATAATTCAGTGTTTGTTTTATTCTCTATGATAGTACAAGATGTGTGGTGTTCACCTCATTAAGACAGTTCAAACGGTGTCAGATCAGGTTTTACTCACAGAAGTGTTAATGGAATTAGCTTACAAATACTGTGATTGATCCGACCCTCCGGCACTCGTGGTATTGCCCTACCTGACAACATCCCGCTCAGCTAAGATCAGTACAATAAAAAAAAGAACGAAATATAGAACGTATTTGCAAATACCTTTAGACTTAGGCCTCGTTGCTGCATGTTACAATTCCCATGGCTTAATAGGTGCCTTAACATGCTATAGTAATGATTATATTTGTATCGATATAGTTTGTTGTGAGATTTTACATTCAGTAGTGATGTCCCTTAATACAGTAAATGCTTTTGGCCTATACTTCATTGTTGGTAAAGCCACTTCTTCGAGTTTGGTGCTCAGCCTTGAGTTGCATATCCTTTTAAGGCTAAGGTTTCAAGGCTGAGTGACAGCCACGCAGCCAGTCACGCGCTAGCGCTGCCATATGCCCGCCTATTGCTGTACTGCTATTGGCAACAGTGGGCGCTCAGCTCGATCAAACCAACACTGGGCAGCAGCACAATGATATGATAGCTAGAAGTGTGAAGGCAAAGTTAGTGTAGAGTGACTGACATCCCCGTCACTAGCAGTGCAGTAACTGAGTAACTGATGTATATAGACCACCATTTAAGATTGAATAATAGAAAAACCTGTTTCCATTTTCCCAGGAAGGGAGATTTTGGTCTGTTCTGGTCCTGGACCTCCAGTAAACGATGACGCAATCCTAATCGAGACCAACACGTGTATTTCTTAAGGGGAATTGAAAATTCACACTTTACAATGTGGTAAATTATTCGTGAGTATATGTCTACAAGCTGCAAGTATCAGACCATACACAAGTTGCACCCGTAAACTGAGGTGTCAATCGGTGAATCCAGTATTAAGGAGGTAAAGTTAAAGGGGTAGTTCGGTTTCGGGAGTTTTTACTGTGTCCTACTTGCAAAGAAACAAACTTGCAGATGCCTTGTTTATGTCGGTGTGTGTATTCTGCAGATACATTGAATGGCGAGTTTAACCTACCTTAGCTCCATAGCTGGATGCTTACCAGGATCATTAGCCACTCCTCTCAAAAGACAGGAAATAAACCTTCCACGAAGCTGATCATTGATACTTTTTAGTTCTTAGCGTAGCATCAATTTTTCTTAAACGTTTGCACAAGTACATGCAAAATCCTAAAAATTTGTTAGATCACAATTTTGAAGTACTTTTCCTCAGTATGCATATCTGTCCTCTACCGTGGTTATACCTGAACATAGAACACGGTTTACTAAGTATTCAAAAGTAGGTAGTGAAGTAAGTGACTTTAAATACTAGATTACAGTATTTGGTTTTGCTAGACTAGCCATCCGTCTGTGGCAAGGTCTGAAGGTTTATTCCCCTCCTTTTGAGCAGCGCTGCTAATGAACCCTGAAGACATCCAGCAATTGAGCTAAGCTAGGCTAAGTGCACCATTCAAAATAGTGTAGCAAATTCAGGGGGCAGCCGGGAACCACCGCAGCCGGGACGCGAACCTGGGTTTCCGGCACCACGGGCGACTACGTTAACCAGTCGACTAAAGGGTCCAACCCATTAGCCGACGCGCTAGCGAGTCTAGTCATTCGTGATCGTTACACTACCCCCCTTCTTCGGGAAGCGCGTCCCCGTGCTTCAGCATACCAGCTCCCTGACGCCTCTGGGCGTACACGTTTCCAATGGCCTCACAGTCTCACCATCCCACTTCTGACACCAGTGTAGAGAATTCAGGGGGCAGCCGGGAACCGCTGCAGCCGGGACGCGAACCCGAGTCTCCCGCACCTGGTGTCAGAAGTGGGATGGTGAGACCTCGAGGCCATCGGAAGCACGTGCGCCCAGAGGCGTGAGAGAGCTGAGAGTGGGGACACACTTCCCGAAGGAGGAGGGTAGTGTAACGCCTCGCTAGCCCTTGGCTAACGGGTCGGATCCTTTAGTCGACCGGTTAACGTAGTCGACCATGGTGCGGGAGACCTGGGTTCGCGTCCTGGCTGCGGCGGTTCCCGGCCGTCCCTGAATTCACTACATTGGTGTCAGAAGCGGGATGGTGGGACCATGAGGCCATCGGAAGCGTGTGTGCCCAGAGGCGTGAGGGAGCTGGTATGCTGAAGCGCCGGCACGCCTTTCCCAAAGGAGGGAGGTAGCGTAACGACTACGGATGTGTAGACGCGCTAGCCCTTGGCTAACGGGTCGGACCATTTAGTCGAATGGTTAACGTAGTCGCCCGTGTTGCGGGAGACCAGGGTTCATCTCCCGGCTGCGGTGGTTCCTGGCTGCCCCCGAATTCGCTACAATAGTTTCAAACTGGACATACAGATGTGCAAAAAAGGACTCCACAAGTTTGCCTGACCCTGTGGAAGGAGGACATAAAGTAAAAACTCCAGAAACTTGACTAGCCCTTTAAAATACTTTTTAGAAAGGCTTGACAGCATTGGTGGATGTAAGTTTTTAAAAGATAATAATTTAACGGAGATCATATCAGTCATTGTGATGTGTTATTACACTGGTAATTCAGCTTTAACTGTTTTACAGAAGTGAGAGATGGGTGGCGTTTGGCATGCAGAACAGTACCACAGATGCCAGGGATTCTAGTCGATCACAGAAAAATATCTTAAAGTCAGTTTAGTTCTTCATAGCTCTCTGAGATTGACCACTTCTCTCACACCATGTGACCCCTCTAGATTTACTAAGCGCCACCCATCTGGCCTTCCTAGTAGATCAAAACAAATTTTGGCGGGGGGGAATCATTTTACATTAATTTTTGACCTGGGACTGGTAGAAGACTGCAGGTTAAACCAATAAACTAAAGAGGACATTAAAACTAATTTATGTTAAGACGTCTACTTAAAAACACTCTTTAGCCACATATAGCTCATGTTGTGATTCATGTTTTTCTCATTCAAAGGACATAAAGGATTGGTGTGTTGGAATTAACAATCGTCTGAGTCTTGAGACACTCAGTAACTGGGTGCCGCTGTATCCCTGAATTCATGTGCTGGCGGAGCAGCTGAGAGTTCCATGTTTCAGAATCTGTCTGGCGTCTTTGATTAGTGTGAGGACAACAGTGTATGACACGCAACCAAAACATATGGTGGGATGAAAACTAATGAACACAAACAACTGTGAACCGAGTCAATCTAAGGATTCTGTGAGAAACCGAACAAATCCCCCGACAACATAAAAACGACAGGAAATAACGAAACGCGACTTTCAGGGACACGCTGAGATCCACGTCTCTAGTCTCTCTTGTCATTTTACTGTCAAAATCTGGTTTTCTCTCTCGCTCTCTTGCACATATGCGATCACACACACACGCACCTTCTCTGTCACACACAAACACACACAAGCACATTCACACTCACAGTTTCACCAAGCAGCGACCCCCCCCCCCAAACATAACGCTCACATCGGTTCAAACCTCCATCTCTCGCCACCTCCCTTCAAATGGTGCAATATCATGCAAACCATGCAAAAAACAATGAAAATGTTCATATAAAAAAATAAGTGTAAAAAAAATGGCATAGCAATTACATGTATCCATTCAATCTCTTCTTCTGTTTCCTGATGTCCCAAAATCTGCACTGTCTACACTAAAAATCGCATGCGGTACATGCAGTGGGGTTTGCCTTGCAGCGATAAAGCTTTTTGGGTGTATATATGTGTTTTAATGTTTCATATTTAGCTAAATCTTTGCGGAGAGTGCGCTGTACAGAGTCTACTATACAAACTGTCTGCTTTCGCTTCCTTTCTTTCTCTCTCTCTTTTTTTATGTGTGTGTGGGCAGTCTCTCTGGACCCCAGTTGATTGGTTAGATGCCATGGCTGTCACTCTGGACGCCAGCTGATTGGCCAGATGGGTGGTGATGTAAGGCCAACATTACATGGCTGTAGAAGGTCGATGACCTTGGCTGTGACCTTGTAGCACCTCTGTCTAAAAAGACAGATGACGCCCAGTTTAATTCCAGTGTGTCATTTCCATCCAGAGGTTTGGGTTTGACCCAAATCGAGTTGGGCTTAGAGGCTTGGGTTTAATTTAAGGGCTGAATTTTGTTTAAAGTCTGTGTCATGGGTTCAGTACCCCCCCCCTCAGGGTGGTGTGTTCCACACAGTATCAGGGAACCCCTCCCCCGTGGACGAGAGTGGCAGGGCACCCCCACTGGGCGTGAAGGGATCTGTGTCCGTGTCCGTTTCACCCTCGGCGAGATAGCTCGGCCGGGGCCGGTCTTTTGTCCAGTTGGCTCCCCCACCCACTTTTGCCATGTTGAAGTCCCCTCCCTCCTCATCGTCCCGCTCCCCAGAGATGCTGAAGCCGCTGGGCGAGCGTTCCAGCTCCTCATGGTTAACCGAGAGCATGGAGAGCGGTGTATCCGCCTCCCGCCCCCCTGTGGTCCTGCCCACACCTGCCAACATGCTCCCCCCATTCCCAGATGCGGAATAATCCTGCAGGGAGCTGATAGGCAGCACGGTAGGCCTCTCTGTGTATGTGGGAATTTGGGCAGAGAAGTGATGTTGTTGGTGGTGATCTGGAGCAGGAAAGTGGCTTCTGCCAGGCAAGCTGAAGTCCTCTCCCCCGCCAGTAGCTCCAGCACCCCTTGCAGGCTCCTTGTGGTAGCGATAGTAAGGGCTGACCTTGCTGACAGGCACCTGGTAGGACATGTGGGGAAAGGATTCGGCATAGTTGAAGAAGACACGGCGTATCTCTGATCCGCCCGCGGGGTCGCAGGGCTCCATGGTCATGTGGGCAGTGCCGGCAGAGTCCACCTGCAGGTGCTCAGTGTGCTGGATGTGCATGTCCACCAGGAAGTCCAGCTTCTTCTCCATGTCCTCCACCTGTAGGTGGGAAGGCAGACACTACATCAGCATAACAGAGGACAGAATCACCTGGAGTGTCAAGAGATGGACAACTATTTATTTGCAAGTGCTTTCAGTGCCCAATTAGATTGGATAAAATCAGACTGATTAGATTTGATAAAATTAGATTTGATTTGATTAGATAAACTTTGATGAAATTAAACTATATTAGATTGGATTAGATTAGAGTTGATTGGATCAAATTTGAACAAAACATTTACTTTTTGGTGTTTTTTTTTGTTTTTTTTGCCGCTTTCAGTGGCAGAGAAGAAAGAAAGTAGATTAGATTATTTGATATCAGACAAATTTACATTAGTATAAATGAATTTACAGGGATCCATCCCTATGGCTAAATGGACTAGTTGCAGCAGGAGATAATAAGAGAGAGCTAAAACTGAAAGAGGATGAAAAAGTCAAGGGGTTCCTACAGTGACCAAAGTTTACCAGTTGCGTTTTCAGGTCAAACGTCACTTATAACCTTCGTGTATACCTGGCTCTAACATCCTGTTTACACTTAGCTCAAAAATGCGTCTTGAATTAATCTGTTAGCTATCAGATTTAGTCAACATAAAAATCCCAGGGTAAAAAAAAAAAAAAAATGCAACACACATTAAAGTACTACTACTTTCGGCTGTTCCCGTTAGGGCTCGCCACAGCGGATCATCCGTTTCCATCTCTTCCTGTCCTCCGCATCTTCCTCTGTCACACCAGCCACCTGCATGTCCTCCCTCACCACATCCATAAACCTCCTCTTTGGTCTTCCTCTTCTCCTCTTCCCTGGCAGCTCCATATTCAGCATCCTTCTCCCAATATACCCAGCATCTCTCCTCCACACATGTCCAAACCATCTCAATCTTGCCTCTCTTGCTTTGTTTCCAAACCGTCCAACCTGAGCTGTCCGTCTAATATAATCGTTCCTAATCCTGTCCTTTTTCGTCACTCCCAATGAAAATCTTATCATCTTCACCTCTGCCACCTCCAGCGCCGCCCCCTGTCTTTTCGTCAGTGCCACTGTCTCCAAACCATACAACATAGCTGGTCTCACAACCATCTTGTAAACCTTCCCTTTAACTCTTGCTGGTACCCTTCTGTCACACACCACTCCTGACACTCTTCTCCACCCACTCCACCCTGCCTGCACTCTCTTTTTCACCTCTCTTCTGCACTCCCCGTTACTTTGGACAGTTGACCCCAAGTGTTTAAACCCATACGCCTTCGTCACTTCTACTCCTTGCGACCTTACCATTCCACTGTCCTCCCTCTCATTCACACATATGTATTCCGTCTCCTACTGACTTTCATTCATCGTCTCTCCCATGAATGCAACACACATTAAAGATGGGTTTAAATCTGCCTGCTCAAACCACCTCGGGAAATGGTTTGAGCAGGCAGATTTACTCGCTGTATTTTTATGCTAATTGTAAACAGGTTGTTGGAGTCGCATCCTGGTTCTAGTAATGTTTCAGAGACCTCACCACCTTGCGTAGAAAGGGTTTGTGAACTACTTTGTTAATCTATGTCCTCACCTGCCTCTCCACTCTGACAAATTTACCCATCAAGCTTTGGTCCTCAGAATCTGGCATGGAGGCTTTGGCTAGGAAGGATTCGTGCCTGGAACACAGGAATACTGTGTACAGTTGGACTGCATAGAAACCCATTTGGGGGGGGGGATGCATGAAAAGGATTGCCTGGACAGAAACTATGATTGGGATTAATATAACCATAGTAATAATAGTTATTATAATGATGAATATAATATATAATATAATAAAATAATGATATTAGTAGTGGTTTAAACCATTGATCTTTTCTGTAAAAGACTGGATGAAGCAATGGTACCTGGGTGACTGATTTGGAGGGTAGCTAAAGGGTGCTTTCTGAGTTTTCTTTTGTTTCGGGGTGAGCGGAGGTCCAGGGGCAAGAATCATGTCTATTCTGGAATGGAGGGAGCAATAAGAAAGAGAATGAGTCAGACATGAGCATTTGTGGTAATCAAATTAGGTTTACTATTGCCGACAAAAGATGTGATAAGGAAATCTCCAGAACAGAGAATGAAAGGATTGAACTGATAAAAAAAGACATTGCAGTGCCTAGGCTCACTGTAAGTGACTATGAATGGGAGGTTTAGACAAATGTATGAGGAAAAAAAGTTGCATCTCATAACTCATAGATAGAAGAAAGAAGAATCTGCATATAACCCATCCTATTGTATAGAAGCTGTGGGCCTCTGCAGCACCCGGGGACCAACTCCAGTTCTTCTTTCCATTGCCTTGCTCAGGGGCACAGACAGGATGTACATACATGTCTTTTCAATGGTGGGAGGAAACTGGAGCACCCGGCGGAAACCCATGCAGACACAGGGAGAACGTGCAAACTCCACACAGAAAGGACCTGGGACTGTCACTAGGATAGTCACTTCATCTCAGCTCTATGGTCAAATAGAATTCCATGACTTGGAAATATCTTGGACCAAAATGTAAATATAAAAAAATAATGCAGTGATATTATGATTTAAAGATTAAGACATTCATAATTCTCACTCTGACAAGGGATATGAAGGTCAAAATTCTTCTTTTTTTTTTTAGCAGAATAAACATTTTCAGCTTGTTCACCAAGTGTAACTTTTATATTTAATTTGATTAGATCACTTTATAAATGAAGTTCCTCTGTAAACTGGGGCAGCGTGGTATCCCAGTGGTTAGCACTGTTGCCTCACAGCAAGAAGGTCCAGGCAGTCCCAGGTCCTTTCTGTGTAGAGTTTGCATGTCCTCCCCGTGTCTGCGTGGGTTTCCTCCGGGTGCTCTGGTTTCCTCCCACCATCAAAAAGACATGCATATTAGGGTTAATACTCCTGTCTGTGCCCCTGACCAAGACAATGGAAAAAAGTGGAGTTGGTCCCCGGCTGCTGCAGCTTCCCACTGCTCCTATACAATAGGATGGGATGGGTTAAATGTAGAGAACACGTTCGTTGTAAGAATACAGTTCGTTGTAAGAATACAATGTCAAATAAAGTGGCTTTAATTTCATTTCAAACTGAAGCTTCTCTGTAAAGTGACGTTCCTTTGTAACCTGAACTTCCTTGGAAAAGTGCAAATATAGGCCTGAACTTCCTTGGAAAAGTGCAAATATAGGACAAGTGTGGTTTTCTTCCTGTTCACATCAAAATGACTACATCTCGGATGTGCAAAAGACTTCCTGTTATCATTTGTCCTTACTTACCTTGTCTGGAGGTACTTGATTCTACAGAGCATGTCCAAATGGCCAGCAGAGTACTGCTCAATCACGTCTTTGACGTCATAAGGCCTCAGAGTCTCTTTAAACCGCTTCTTATTTAACAGGAATGTCATGATCCTGTGGAAAAGAGGGTTTAGCTTCAGCGATTCAGAACCACTTTTTGGCATACTTCAGAACCTATGGTACAGTGCTTGGGGACAATGTACAGTAAAAGATAAGTAAGAACAATATGTATATTACACCAAATGATCCATAAATCTACTTAGAGTGAAAGTGGCATGGCATTATATACAGGGTTTAGAATCAAAGGCTATAAAGAAGTTGACAACATGAGAGCCTGAAAATCTGAAGGTTAGAATTAACAATTAGAAAAACATTTAAAATTTGAAAAAGATCATAAACTCATCAAAAGTTAGCGTAGAAATAGAATTACCTTGATCGCCAAGAACAACAAATGAACAGAATGGAATAAATGGATGGAAAAAAACATGAATGGAGTTGTCCTGGTGAAGAAACAAACTGACAACTCACTGTACACCCTGAGAAATGCTAAAAAAATTTGCACACCTAGTCCAAATTTTTCATTTTTTATTTTATTTGTTATTTTGGTCCAACAACTCTCAAAACTCTCAGAGCTTACTGATGGATGCAAAAAATTAAATTCTTCCAAACCCTTTAGGACTGACAACTTTTTCAGAGTTGGTATGTAAACTTAATGGAGAAAACGGTATGGCATATTGATTTTTCAAAGTGCAAATTTTCAGAGTTAAAATTCAGTCTTTGATGGCCAACAGTTTTCGTCTCTTGACTGCTGAGGTGCTGTCCTTAAGAATTTGTGGTTTATTGACTTGTGAGATGGCACCTTGACCTGACTGACTTCTGTTTGAGACATTTAGATGTAGCTATTCCCCAGCACTACTTGTTTTGTAATGATGAAACAGGTAGATGTTAGATGTCTTGCTCATCAACACTACAGCAGTTTGCACAACAATTGGAGGTCTCAAAACCTTGCACTGTCTGGTGTTTCTTTTAAATACTAGGCCTTCCCAGCACAGACCCTGAATTCACCAGGCTGTATACTTTGCTGACCCCCACCCCCCACATTGCCTGGACAAGCATCAGAGTTTTGTCCCGAAACCAAAACCCTACAAAGCAGAACATCTCATTCACAGACCCATTCATCATCCAGATAAAGGCCTGGAAAGAGGCAATGCTCTCAGAGGGTTAAATCACTCATCTGGCTGGCCCTCACGCTGGATTGAATTGCTGGATTATGATGAAGTTGTAGCCTATGGGGTTTCTGATACACTGTCAGTGTGTGGCTGTGGAGAAACATCAGCAATTTCTCACAGTTGTGCAGAAAGGGTCCATTGGATGTCATGTGCTGGAGTGTATGGTACAACAGTGTGACTCTTAGATAACTTAAATCTAGCAAAAATGTCCTGGAATTCAACCAATTACAGTAGCATTCAGGTGTTTACCATAATGTATAGGTATTTTTGTCGAGTTGTAATCTTGTGTACAGCATATTACAAGACAGTTCCAACAGACCGTTTTTAGCATCACTCTGGCACAGTGACCTAGATTCAAAGAAGGTTGAATCAGTTCATGTGGATACAATGTTTATTGACAGATAAGTTTCATCACTCATCTAAGTGACCTCTTCAGTCTAAACTGACTGCAGGTATCCCCCACCCCTTATAAACAATACAGTACAATACAGTTGCTATTCTGATTACGACCGAAACCAACGACCAGTTTCATATGCAAATATGGGTGTGACCATTAACTAGAGTTTCAATGGCCATGTGTACTATTCACAGAGGATTTGAGAATGTTTGCAACCTTCTTTGATTTTCTTTCCAGGATTATTGAGCATGCATCAAGACAGCTAAGTCAAGTCAGTTTTATTTGTATAGCCCAATATCACAAATTACAAATTTGCCTGGGGCTTTACAGCAACACAACATCCTGTCCTTCGACCCTTGCATCAGACAGTGACCTAGATTGTTTCAAAACTTTGTCCTTTAACTTGCACATAGTTTAAAGGAGAGAAACCGCATTCAGAGGTTTTTAGCTGACTTACTAATATGGTGAATGCTTTAGTGAACCACAAGCTATTTCCATGTTATTTGCCAGAGTTTTCTGGAAGGTTGCTAGTTCAAATCCCATAACAAGCTGTTAACATCTGGGCTGTGGAAGGGACATTTAGCACCCAAATGGCTCATTGGTGCTCTGTGACAAATAGCAGAGGACTGAGGTAACACTTGGAGGTCAGCTGGCAAAATTTGGTAGTTAGCTGGTTATACTGGGTGGTTAGCTGATATCGATCTAAGGAATAGAGTGAAAGTAAGGAAAGAATACCTACAACTGATTATGTCTGTTTAAGAAACAATTTCTCGGAAAATGTGTTGTGTTTTTTTTTCTTTCAAGAAAAGAAGCATCTCTCTAAAAGCATTTCCCCCTAAATTCAGTATCTGTCTTTTTTAATCAGTTAACAATTTGTAGTACTTTATAAAGTTCTTTGTAACAGTGGTTTTGCAGTACTCTGGAATTCACATTTATGTTAATTAAGTTTGTATTATTAGTATTATCATTACTGTTACTACTATTATTTTAATCAAACATAATTTTCCTGGTTTCTACTGACCTGACTGCCCTGATAACCAGCTTCAGAGTTGGGATCATCTCCTCCAGCAGAATGTCAGGGGGGAAGCCTCTCTCTTCTAAGGCTGGCTCTGCCAGGGTCCCTGCATCTGCCAGGAAACAACACTGATGTAAGGATCCTTCATTAGAAAACCATCCAGACAAGGAGGTGGGTCCTACATTTTCACACAGGATCAGTCACTTTAAGTCTTGTTTTGGACATCACATTGTGTTTCTTCCCAGTATAATATCTTTTGGGGAGAATATTCAAAGAGAAAATTTGTAAATTTTCAGTTGTATCTCTATCTACAACAGGGGTAGGGTATAAAAAGACACTTGCAGGTGTTCCTGATCATTTCTGTATCTGTATGCTGGCAGTGAAAACCAAGTGATGTATCTTGATGTTAGTCATCGGACAGAAAAACTAAAGTCAAATCTTGGGTTTCTATTTATCTCTGCTAGAGTGCAATGCATTCTGGTACAGGTGGGCGCTATAGGAAAGACTCTGTGAACAGGACAACACCAGTTTCTCTATCAGTATAGTACACAATGAGGATTTTATTGAATCAGTCAACTACATTACCCATCAGTAGTTACTGCACGTATGGTGAAATTTTCCTTTAACAGTAAGCCACTAAAGTCAGCTAACTGTGCAGAGATCACAGTAGTTTGATATCTGATGTAGAAATGTGAAAATGGCAGATGTTGGTAAACCTTCTGAGTATCCACAACCTTTCTCTTTTAATTTGCTTGACTAATCTATTGTCATTATGTCTGCCAGGCAGCAGTCTGGAGGGGATATTCAGTTTGGTGTTGTGTGTGTGTGTGTGTGTGTGTGTGTGTGTGTGTGTGTGTGTGTGTGTGTGTGTGTGTGTGAGAGAGAGAGAGAGAGAGAGAGAGAGAGAGAGAGAGAGAGAGAGAGAGAGAGAGAGAGAGAGAGAGAGAGAGAGAGAGAGAGAGAGAGAGAGAGAGAGAGAGAGAGAGAGAGAGAGAGAGAGAGAGAGAGAGAGAGAGAGAGAGAGAGAGAGATATGTTCTCAGCTAATCTCGCATACTACTGGGCCTATCAGCCTAATATTTTTTGTGCACAGTTATGACTGTATGATCAAGAACCTCTCGTGGGCAATTTCATGCTTAACACAGAAAGTAAAGTTATTGCTAAGGAGATAGCCAGATGCCTTGAGGACATTCTTCCTCAGATTATTTCCGAGGATAAGATTGGCTTCATTAGGGATCAGCGTTCACTTTTCAATATCAGAAGACTTTTAGATGTCATCCATACTTCTAGCTCTTCTCTCCCTCTTCAGGTCATTGTCTCCATAGCTGTTGAGAAGGCTTTTGTGTAGAGCGGGAGTATTTATTTACAGTTTTACAGAAATTTGGATTTGGTTGCAAACTTATTTAATAGATTTACCATGCTTACCAACTCTATACACTCCTCATACTTTCCACTATCTAGGGGGGACATGTTAAGGATGCCCATTATCCCCGCTATGCTTCGCTATAGCAATTGAACCATCCTCTATAGCGAGCAAGGCCTAACCCCATTTTCAAGGTATCATGCACTATAGTCTTAGGGGTAGGATAGGGTATGATCTTTCACTCTTTATAACAAACCCTGTGTCTTCCGTCCCCCAATTAAATCTATCCTATGAGACTTTGGATCATTTTCAGGTTACAAACTAAATTTTCAGAAAAGTGAATGTTTCCCAATCAATACTTTGGCTCAAAAAAATCAAACAATCCTCAATTCCTTTTCATCTGTCAATGCCAGCCTTTAAATAACCTGGTGTCAAGAATACCCGCACACTACCCTCCCTTTTTGAAGCAAACTTTGCCTCACTAGTAGCCAACATGAAGTCAGACTTTCAGCATTGGAGCAGACTACCCCTTTTACTTTCCTGAAAAGTGCAATGCATTAAGATGTACAGTTTACTCAAGTTTCTGTATGTTTTTCCAATGCCTTCTCATTTTTGCACATTAGATCAGGCAATTCACTACATTTATTCGCGGGAGAAAGGTTCCTAGAATCGGTAAAGCCATTTTACAGAGACCGAAGAACTGTGGCAGCCTCGTGCTCCCTAATTTTATGTGCCATTACTGGGCTGCAAACATATAAAAATGTATTTACTGGTTAAAGACCCCTGTGACTAATTGGTGTAGCCTACAGGCACACTGTCTGCACTGGCTTATTCTTCTCTCTGTATATCTCCTGCCACTCCTCAAACCCTTCGGTGCTGTCCACTTTAAAGATGTGGATACAGTTCCGCCATCATTTTAAGTTTTCCTCAGCGTCGAGTCTTGGGCCTTTAGCAATAATCACTTAATTACTGCCTCCGTTTTAACCCTGTGTCTTCCGTCCCCCAATTAAATCTATCCTATGAGACTTTGGATCATTTTCAGGTTACAAACTAAATTTTCAGAAAAGTGAATGTTTCCCAATCAATACTTTGGCTCAAAAAAATCAAACAATCCTCAATTCCTTTTCATCTGTCAATGCCAGCCTTTAAATAACCTGGTGTCAAGAATACCCGCACACTACCCTCCCTTTTTGAAGCAAACTTTGCCTCACTAGTAGCCAACATGAAGTCAGACTTTCAGCATTGGAGCAGACTACCCCTTTTACTTTCCTGAAAAGTGCAATGCATTAAGATGTACAGTTTACTCAAGTTTCTGTATGTTTTTCCAATGCCTTCTCATTTTTGCACATTAGATCAGGCAATTCACTACATTTATTCGCGGGAGAAAGGTTCCTAGAATCGGTAAAGCCATTTTACAGAGACCGAAGAACTGTGGCAGCCTCGTGCTCCCTAATTTTATGTGCCATTACTGGGCTGCAAACATATAAAAATGTATTTACTGGTTAAAGACCCCTGTGACTAATTGGTGTAGCCTACAGGCACACTGTCTGCACTGGCTTATTCTTCTCTCTGTATATCTCCTGCCACTCCTCAAACCCTTCGGTGCTGTCCACTTTAAAGATGTGGATACAGTTCCGCCATCATTTTAAGTTTTCCTCAGCGTCGAGTCTTGGGCCTTTAGCAATAATCACTTAATTACTGCCTCCATTTTGAACTCAACCTATAAACCCTGGAGCAGATTAGGTATCAATTGTTTCAAAGACTTCTATGATGGTGATTTTTTTTCTAGCTTTGACTCTTTGTCTTAAATTCCACCTGCCATGTTCGAATTTGTTCCATTATATTCAGGTCCATTACTTCGTACGTACAAAGTTTGATTCCTTTCCCAGGCCCCCTCAAAAACCATTATGGGAGAACCTTTTTAAGCTGTGTCCTACTCAGGGGGGGGTTTATATCTGAAATTTATCAAAACACCATGTCTTTGAACAGTGACACAGTCCAAATGGGTGGGGGAAACTTGAAACGGAACTGGCAGAGGACTGGTGGGAACTGGCATTAGATAGGATGAATTCCCAGTCCGCGGTGGTGTAGCGGTCTAAGCATTGGCTTTGTGTCGATGCAGTTGCCCACTGGGGACAGGGGTTCGTGCCCCGGTCTCGTCAGATCCGACTATGGCCGGACTCGATGAAGCAGCAATCATTGGCAACGCTGTCTTCAGGAGGGGGGCGGAGTCGGCTTGTGTTCGTCACGTGAATGCGTCTCTGTGTGTGTCGGAAAAAGCAGTGGTTCGGCCTGGAGTCACCTTGTCACGAAAGTGGGGAGGCGGTCTCCTTCGAGACTGCCAGCCGGAGAGATGCAGTTGGCGAACGCATGCAGTATGAGGGTGGGTGTTTGGATTAAAATAGGGATCGATGGGCCACTAAATTGGGAGAAAAAAGGGAAAAATCAGAAATAAATTTAAAAAGATAGGGTGATTCATCATCCTGTGCTCAACTCAGTTTTATTCAGCTAAAGGTGGCGGAGAGAGCCCACTTCAGTAAATCCGAACTGCATGAAATTTACCCTGATTCCAATCCCAAATGTGACCATTGCAGCAGTCTACAGGCAGACCTCTCACATATGTTGGAACATATTGGTCTTTGATTTTTGATGTATTCTTTATGCTGTTGAATAACAATTTACAGCCTTGCCCATTACTGGCCATTTTTGGGGTGCCTGTGGAGCCCCTCCCTTACAATTCGAGGTTGACATGATTGCTTTTGCAAAACTTCTAGCCAGGCAAAGAATACTCCTAACCTGGAAATTGCCTACCCCACCCCCCATTCTCTGCTTGGCTGAGAGCTGTGATGTCGTTTTTGCATCTAGAAGAGATAACGTTTACACATAGATGGTTTAATGAGCACATTCTAAAAAAAGTGGCAACCCTTTGTCTCATATTTTATTAGCTTATCTGTTCTTCCTACTGACTGATTGCCTTTGTTTTTACATGATATTATCGGCCTGTAAGGGACCCCTGATTAATGTACTTCTTAACCTTATGGCTAAATATAAATAAGTTGAAGCAGAGGTTGTTTTTTTTCATTTTTGTTTTACTTTAATTTGTTTTATTATTATTCATTTATTTTTCTCTTCCGCTTTTTTCCCTGGCCATTTACTTACTCACTCCATTATTAGTGTTATTGTATTAGTTTTAATTGGTTATCACTGTCTTTCCTTTTTTTATTTTTATTTTTTGCTGTGTGTGTTATTGTACTGCAGGGGTTGGGTAGGGTGGAAGGGTGGGTGGGGAAAAGGAAATATGTAAAATGCTGACCTCTAAACCTGGTATTGTGTTCATCATTTGCTTATGCTTTTCGCCAATTAAAACCAATTATTAAAAAAAAGAAAGAAAAGAACCTCATGGTTGCGGTGATTAAAAACCTTTGATAAACGTTTGTTCTCACTACTACTGCTCCCTCTTTTCATTTAGCTCGCTTGACCTGTCAATCTGAGTCAAGCGTACATGTGAGTCATGCATGCACATGGTTGACTTAGATCGGGCAGTGACAGTGTCAAAACATTACGTACTCGGGTACGAGTCTTCAAAGTAAATGAGAAGTCGGTCATATTTCTTAAGTCAGCAAATCATTCACTGCTGATCGCAGCACAGGAGAACCGGAGGAACCGCTGTCTTTATTTTCATAATATAATAAAGCTGTGCAAACCGCATGTGTGACTCGCATCTACAGTTGACTCCGATTGGGCAGTCACATGATCAAAAGTTATTAAAAGAATTTTGATAATCCAAAAAATGTGAACGTTATAAAAGAACTACTTCCTGTAGTTTGCAGTCAAAGCAGGAAGTTTTGCATATTCTTTTCACTGCCCAATCGGAGTCGACCGTAGATGTGAGTCGCGCATACGTGAGTTTACACGGTTTACCCAGCTTTATTATATTACGAACAGAGGTACCCGGCGTTGCCCGGGGAAAATGTTCTCACCAAAACAACCAACACGATCTGATCTTTACGATATAATCGATGATAAAATATAGGATAATATATATGATACATGTGATAAACGAATGGCAAATCAACAAATCTTATTAACAAAAATTATCAAATGTCATAATTTTCAATCCATTCATCATGCTTCTTTGCCAATGTGTGTATTAATCACCGCAAAGCACAAAATAAATGCAATTTCGCAAATCAAAATTTTTACTTGGTTTTTTAAAATATTTTTCGAACTGTGCAATCCTTGGAAAGTGCTGATTCTAAAGATATTTTTGTTTTTGTTCTACAATGAGTATTTTTGGAGTTTTAAGCGAACATACAAACATACACGCTCACTGTATACATAGAGATGAAAATAAAGACAGGGTTAGGCTTAGACCAGAATGTTTGCATAGCAAACCTTATCTTTTTGGAAAGTGCAAGTTCATATTAGACTTGGTTGCATTCGTGCGAGGGTCCACCTAGGAGGCTGCGCATCCACAAACTGACAGGCAAAACATTTTTATTCGGTAGATTTTTTAGCTTCAGCGCTGTGTATAACATTTTTTTTCCATATTTCCGAGTCAATTGACTTGGGACACTGTGCAAAAGTCTTACAATTTTAGGAAAAACAATGGTTTTTCTGACCGTGTGTACGTGTATCTGTCCACTGCTAATCTCTTATAATACTGAGCCTGTCACCCTAATTATTTCTGTGCACAGTTATGACTGTATGATCAAGGACCTCTCGTGATTGTGGTGATTCAAAACCATTGAAAAACCTGTTTTATACCGTAATTGAGTGCTAACTTCTCAGCTGGTTTTTCCCCTAAGTCCGAACACTGGAGAAGGGGAGTTACGTGGGCAGTACCTCCGTATTTTTCCTTCTCCCAGTAGGCAAAAAAGGGGTGGGTTGTCACCAATGTCGAGCACCAGAGAAGAGGAGATACGCCTGGTGGGGGATCGCCACTCTACTCATACTCAATGCACTCTTTTAGTTTGTAGTTGTTATTCACATGGATGAACAATAGAGGTCAGCACGGAGGTAAAAAATTATATATAGTCTTTTTAAAAGTTGACTTTTAATGATGAACGTTTTTAAGATGACACAGTTGTTGATTTAGCCTTTACTTAACTCATTGTGGTCTGGTAAGGCTCAAAGGCCTTTGTTTGTTTTCGGAGCATCCTCATTGGGAATTGACCAAAGTTACTTTGTAGTTGATTGGATCGGCCCCTAATCAATCAGAGCCACAAATGCCATCACATAGAACTGAAGCGCCACATTTCACACACTGGTCTTCTAGTAAACACCGCTACTGCCTGCAGCTTAGTCCATGTAGCTAGTCATTATGTCTGTACATGGTTCCTCTTGTCTTTGTTAATATATTTGATAAAACTAATTCTAAAGCAGCATCAGCGCCTACATCTCCTAGCATAACCATCGTTTTAAAAATATGGAGCTGTTTATCTTCTTCATCATCTAAACTACTCCTCTTAGTTCACTGATTGGTCTGGCTTCCAGCTGCTGGGCACAATCAAATGTAAACAGATGCTTTCCTGACTAAAAGCTCGTATAGTGAAAACTGAGCATGCAAGATTTAGGCTGGCTTCATGAGGCTATTGTTGTTGTCCAAAACTAGATGAATAAGCATTATTAGCATCACACATTAATTTCTGTGCGTTCTATAAAATGTGGGGAGGAAACGAGTTATCTGATAACAATACATAACTTAAGAGGGATATGTAGCCATTCCCCTGTTACCTTCAGAGCTCTGGCGGAGTGTGTAGGCCTTCATGCGGAAGGCAGTACGGAAGCGTTCGCGGTTACTGAAGCCGGCCGGTTTTGGGTCCTTAGAGGGGCTCTCCTCAATGAACTCCGAGTTAGCCGCAGATGGCTTCTTGGCTGCCGCGGCTGCCGGCCGTGTGTTGGGCAGACGAACACGCTCAAGTAAAGTCAGCTTTTGACTGAAATGAGAAAGAAAAAGGGAGAGAGGAGACAGGATCAACTGTATTCAGACTTGGATCATTGCTGAAGTTAAAGGAGTTCACTTTAAAAAAAGAAAAGACAAGGTTATCAAGGTATTTTGACTTGTTTTGACTTGTCTCGTAATACTTATTTCAAGATATTGCTGGAAAGATTTTCTTAGCCCACAGACAGTGTCATCCTTTGGATGAGATGTTAATACTGTTTTTAATAGTTTCCAGTCTGGTTTTAGAGCACTTCATAGCAACTGTTTGATTTTAGTTATTTTACACTGAAGTGCTGCCTTTGACACGGTCGATTTCAACATCCTCTTACATGGCTTAGAGACTTGGGTTGGTATCAAGGGCTTGGGTCTTAGTTTATTACGCTGTTACCTCACCAACGGATTGTTGGTGAGGTAACCAACACACTGTTGTTCTGGGTAACGCTACCTCCTTGGTGGCTGAGTTGAGTTGTGGGCTCCCTCAAGGCTCAGTTCTTGGCCCCCTTATCCTGCTATATACATTGTGCTCCTTGGCCAGGTCATTCAAAATTACGATGTGCTGTACCATTTTTATGCTGACGACACTCAGTTATACATGCCACTAAAACTCACAGATCCTAGTGCCCTAGCAAACCTCATAGCTTGCCTCACTGACTTTAAATCCTGGATGTCCAAATTTTTTCTCAAATTTAATGATGATAAGTCTGAGGTCATTCTGTTCGGTCCCGGAAATTCCATCAGCCCTTTTGTTACTAATCTTGGTGGTCTGTCAGGTAGTCTTAAGCAGGTTGCTAGAAATCTTGGGGTGATATTCGACGCTAACCTCAGTTTTGATAATCAAATTAAAAATGTTGTTCAGTCAAGGTACTCTCCAAAATTAGGTCATTTTTTATCAATTGCTGATCTGCAAAAAGTTGTATATGCTTCTATCTATTTCTCGGTTTGACTGTTGTAATGCACTTTTAGCTTGGAGTTGGTACAAAACTTCACTGCTCGACTCATTACCGGGACAAGGAGGCATGACCATATCGCTCCTGTGCTCCCTACACTGGCTCCCTGTTATTTTTCGAATTGATTTTAAAAATGTATTGCTCACTTTTAAGGCTTTAAACGGTCTTGCTCCTACATACATTTGTGATTTATTGACCTGGTATATGCCCCTTGACCATTAAGCTCTGAAGATGGAGCCCTGCTGCCTATTGGTTATTCCCAGGTCTCGGTTTATTACAAAGGGTGATGGGGCTTTTGCTGTTAGAGCCCCCACACTATGGAACTCTCTTCCTGTTAAACTAAGACAAACCAAGTCTCTAGCTTCTTTTAAATCTCGTCTTAAAACTTTTCTTTTTATGAAAGCTTCGACAAATGTTTGATATTCTTTTTATTTTTACTCTTATTTGGTTTTACTCTTATTTTTGCCTTGTTTTTTTTTTTTTGTGAAGCACTTAGTAACATTGTTTCAGAAAAGTGCTATATATAGATGAAGTTATTCATTAATATTACTATTATTATTATTATTATTATATTTAAAGAGTATTTTTGGGTCATTTTGTGTTGAATTTAGACAGAGCAGTTGAAAGTGAAAGGGAAGAGGTTTAAGCGAGGTGAAGCAATATCACACTGAGCTTCATTCTAACCTGGGATTTTAATGTGGCGTTTGAGACCATGGTGGTCTACTGGCGGCTACCGTCACGAATGTATACTTTTATTGGACACCGTTTTCCTTGTTACCTCCAGATCCTGAAGCAGTTTGATGATGCCAACGTCTCACTAAGAACCCCCACCCATTCACCCTCCTTCAAATCCCTACCACCACCTCTTCCTAGTCCCACCTTCAGCATCCTACTATGTGCTGTAAAGAGAGCTCCGAGGAGATTAGCGTCTTTTTTTATTGTCAAAAGACTGACAATCCGAGAGTCCCCTGGATAAAATGTCACTTCTGTTTACCTTGGAAGAGGCGGAGAGAGGAGGGGGAGGGAGGGGGTAATGGTGGAAAGAGGAGACGACAACAACCCGGGCGAGGTCTGTGAAACGTGGAGTTCTCTCAGCTCCTTTGCTCCCACAGCCGCCTGACAATATGCTCCTCTATGTGCTCTCTTCTATGTGCTCCCCTCTATGTGCTCTCCTCTATGTGCTCTCCTGTATGTGTGCTGTGAGCGCCGCAGATGCAGACACAGCAGAGAACAGGACACTCTGAACGCTCCTCCGACCGAATAAAGACCGGACAATTAGACGTGATTATCGGTAAACGAGGAGACACAACAGGAGGGCACAAAGAAAAGATTCTTAACTCCCACCGCGCTACCTTCCCCGAGACACTCTCTCTCTCTCCTCTCTCTCTCCTCTCTCTCTCTCTCACACACACACACACACACACACACAATCTACTACTAGTTATGTCATTCTCTTTCATAGCAGATCCAAAGAAACGGCGTGATAGCGCTGGAAAACGGAGGTAACAGAGGACATGCTGAGCAGTGTAATATTGTGGAATAACACGGAGATGTGGCTGTTGGTTTAAGAGATAACACCCCAAACACACACACACACACACACATACACACACACTAACACCCCCCATTCTGCTGTTCTACATAAGCACTGCTGCTGTCTGTAGGGAGGCCCAGCAGGTCTGGACCGTCTCCAGCTGCAGACTGGGCCAGACCACTGATTCCCAACCTGACCATATGGCTGCTGTCTTTCTTTCTTTCTTTCTTTCTTTCTTTCTTTCTCTCTCTCTCTCTCTCTTTCTTTCTTTTTGCTTTCTTTCTATATTTATTCTTCTTTCTTTCTTTCTTTCTTTATTCTTCTTTCTTTCTTTCTTTTTCTCTTCGTTCTTTCTTTCTCTTTCTTTCTTTTTTGCTTTCTTTCTATATTTATTCTTCTTTCTTTGTTTCTTTCTTTCTATATTTATTCTTCTTTCTTTGTTTGTTTCTTTCTTTCTTTTTGCTTTCTTTCTATATTTATTCTTCTTTCTTTCTTTCATTTTCTCTTCTTTCTTTCTTTCATTTTCTCTTCTTTCTTTCTTTCTCTTTCTTGTCTTTCTTTTCTTTCTTTCTTTCTTTCTTGTCTTTCTTTTTTTCTTTGTTTTTTTCTTTCTGTCTTGTTTTGACTTTCTCCCTCTTTCCACCTCTCTTTCTGTCTTTCGCTCTCAGTATCGGCTGCAGGAGTGGGCGTTTTTGGGGGGTAAAATGCTGCCAGGTAGTGTTTCGGGGCAGTAATGTGACTCTGGGTGGTGCAGGTGGATTAGCGGGGCACTGGGGCAGAACATATGAGCTGCCACACTGCTGGTGAGGGTCTGTCAGGACCCTGAAGGTCTCCACATGGAGCCCGGCTTCAAAATACAGACAGAGGCTCGTGGAAAGACAGCCGAAGAAGAGATAATAGAGAAAGGAAAAAGAGATAGAAGAGTGAAAACTGTGTTTTCTGGACCCTTGACCTTTAAGGCTACAAACTGGAAGTGATTTCACTCTGTCCAGACTGTACAATATATGTCCCAATGGAGATATAGAGAATATAAAAGTAAAAATTTCAACAATATCCATAGCAAGTTTCCATCAAAGTATTTTGATACACATTATAAAGTATGAGAAAAGCAGGCCGGCAGCCATACCAACTTGTACCCTGACTCTGCCAAATGACAGAAACTAAGCAGGTGTGGGCTTGGCTAGTACTTGGCTGGGAGACCTCCCGGGAAAACTGAGTTGCTGCTGGAAGTGGTGTTGATGGGCCAGTAGGGGACAGTCTTCCCTCTGGTCCTAATAAAAACAACATGTCAAATCCCAGTGCAGTGACTGGGACACTGTGCTGCAGGAGATGCTGTCCTTCGGATGAGATGTTAAACCGAGGTCCTGACTCAATGTGGTCATTAAAGATCCCGTGGCACTTATCACATAGGGTAGGGGGTCCCCGGTGTCCTGACAAAATTCCCAACCTGGTTCTCTCCATCTGCCCACCTCATCATCCCCCCATATAACTGGCTCAATGCTTCCTCCCTCCCTTTAGAAAAGTTGGTTTAGAATCTGCTTGACATTTGGATGGAAACGGAAAATGTCTGCTCTTCCTTAGTTACTGGTATTCTCAGACACATAGTTGTTTTTTTCCCCTGTTAAAAGATGTCATAACCGTGTCCTTGTTAGCAGCCCAGCAAGACAAACTCCTACTGTTCAAAGTTATTTTTCAAAAAACTTTAGATTTAAAAGCACCTGATACGTTAACGTTTGACCGTCATTTATCGACTGCAGCTTAATGTGACCGCAAAACTGCCACCGCTGCCATCTCAAATCCCCAATCCTCAAAAACAGCAGGGTGTCGAGCTGAAACCACGGCTAAATAACACCAGAAAACTCATTAAAAGACTTTAAACCAGACTGAATCCCACCATTTGAGCAATACATTCATTGGTAACAAAATGATGGCAAGACATTAAAACAAATGGCGACTGTGTGGTCAGGAGGCAGTCAGGTTATGAAGGTGCCCGTCTTTCAAAATGAGATGGAAAATGTTTTAGAAATCAATGTAAAGTCAATTTCTGATAATAACCGGTTGCCGGTGTAACGATAGATAGTATTCTCTGTATTTATGCTGTAACGGCAGACGATACAGGACAGCAGTGTGTTTTAGTACACACAAATACTGATGTCTGTGTTTTTCTGTTCAGCAAACTGGGTTTTCTTCTGTTTTTGGTTGTAGTTGAAATGAGGAGAAGACCCTTTGTTCATTCTGCGGGGACACCTTTAGTTTAATAAACCTGCTAACAAACATCCATTATCCAAGCCACTTATCCCAATTAGGGTCGCAGGGATGCTGGAGCCTTTCCCAGCAGTCACTGGGCGGCATGAGGGGAGACACCCTGGACAGGCCGCCAGGCCATCACAGGGCTGACGCACACACACACACACACACACACATTCACACCTAGGGGCAGTTTAGTACGGCCGATTCACCTGACCTACTTGTCTTTGGACTGTGGGAGGAAACTGGAGCTCCCGGAGGAAACCCACAGACACGGGAGAACATGCAAACCCCACACAGAGGACGACCCGGGACGAACCCCCAAGATTGGACTACCCTGGGGCTCGAACCCAGGACCTTCTTGCTTTGAGGCGACCGCGCTAACCGCTGTACGACCGTACCGGCTAACAAACATCCATTACTACTAAAGGAACCAAGTGATCGCATTTTCTTGGATTGTCACATTTGAAAGTCAACTATAGTAAAACTATAAAAAGTCATAAGTGTGTTTATCACATTACTAATAATATAGCTGGTACTATACAAATTACTATAGTATTTGTTTTTTATCATTTTATTTTCTTCTGGCATTTGTAAACAAACATTTTAGTATTTCTATAGCATTCCCAACACGTTTCTTCTTCTTTTGGCTTGTTCCCCATTTCCCAGGGGTCGCCACAGCAGATTTGATGGTTTCCATCCGTACCCTGTGAGGGCACAACAGTGATGGCAGTCTTGTCGGTCCGTGTACTGATTTCGCAAAGTGTTACATCGGATGCCCTTCCAGACACAACCACCAACCCTATGGATGGTGGCACAGGTAAAGCGCTGGATATTTTATTTAATTTATTTTTTATAGTAATGTGATGATTTCTGCTGTCGGTTTTCATATGGACTGAAACAGCCAATGGGAGTGCTTAAACAGGAATGTGAAGTCATGCTGGATAGAGACATCACCCCAATGCCTGATGGGTAAATTTGGTGGAACTAAAGAAAGAAGTATAGTTATCTATGCAGTGATCAGTGATTAGCTCCTGTATGCCCCACAGGTTATTGAATCGATCGTGACGGATCAGTGACACCACATATGGAAGAACTGAGTCTCCATCACAGATCAGTCACCCGTCATTATGTCCAAAATGACGCTTTTTATTTTCAAAGAGGAACATTAAAACCTTTTAGCATGATGAAGAGGGAAAAAAAGGACCACCCAAACTAAAGGACACCGTCTCGACTCCCATTTACCCCATTCACCTAATCTGCCGTTTCTAATTGAATGGTGACTAATGGTCTGGCTAATAGCTCTGTGCAAAAATCTGAGCCTGAATGTCTTGGAAGTGTCTGATTTGAGAGGCAGGGCCAATAACGAGTGGGGCTTGTGGGAGTCGTTTATGGCAAAATGCGGATTTCCTGTGGCCGTTAGCCGGCGCTTTGCCCTGAGATTTATTTGAGTTGTAAATTAATGCAGGAAGTTATTTAAAAGTGGAGTTGGGGGGGGGGGACCTTCTATTCTAGGAAACCTTCATTAGTCTCTTGAGTGAATGGAACTAATTAAAACGCCATCAGGAATTCTGGACTACGGGGCCAAGCTCTGTGATTTATCCCCACTGCAGATCAGAGAACAGGGACCTACCTTGCAATACCCTCCAAATGATCCTTCCTTTGGATGCAGGGAGATGAGAAGAGAACAAAGTTAACAAGCTTACAGGCCTGAACACCCGTCAGTAATCCCTAAAAGCCAAAAGACAAATCTGGCAAGTCATGTTGGGTCAAACAATTACGGTATTCTTCACTTTCAGTTATACAAATCAAGAGTTGTACTTCAGTCCTCCACATATCCTTTTTATTTACATTATGTCAATTTTATCATTGAATATCTGAAAGTCTTGCTGTAGTAGTAGAGGAGCTTTTCTCTGTTATCAATTTATAAACCAAGAAATTACAGTAATGCACTATTCCTGAAAAAAAAAAGATCAACTTAATGTTGCTCTGCAAACCATTTTAAACATTTATGAGAAGAAATTGGTCATTTTCCAATCTCCTTATGGAATTACTCCAAGTAAAACAGGCATAAGGACATTTGGTGATTGATGCGTTCCTACCATTGAAAAGCACTCATCACACACTTCAACCATGTGGACACGACACAGTCTCCAGTTTCCCAAAAGCCGTCCAGCATTGGGATGAACTTGGTGCCCATAGAGAATAAATAGGATCCGGTTTTCTCGCTGCTGGAATGCTTTTGTGAAGCTGGTCGGAGCTGCAACAGCTGACATGACAGTTATACCTCATGGAAACGAAGCTGTTTGGGTTCCTGGCATCCGGGTCTCCGTGAAAACCACTGACCAACACGTGTTAATGATAACCATGCAAACCGGAGAAGGAAAATAAACAACAAAAGAAAAATGGTTCAAAGCAAAAATATGGACATAAAGCAGAACAACACAATTCAAATCAAATGACCTTATGGGAAATGAAAGTGGTGAGTCATGCACATCATGTGTGGTAGAAGGCTTTGGTTGGGTTTAGATTGGTGTTTACCTGAAACAGGGAAGTGAGATGACCGTTTCATAGAATCTCCATGTGGCAATAAGGTCCTCCCTGATTGGATTGGTGGCATAGTATCGCCAGGCAGACTTCAGAGAAGACAGAAAGAAGAGCAATAGTCAGATGTTGTCCACCCAGCAAGAGAATCTGATTCCACCCTTGTGGTTGAAGGAATACTTTTGACCTTGTGGATTTTTGCTTCACTGTATGCATGTGGAAAATCATCATCAGCTACAGAGCAGCAGAGTTTATGGCCACCCTGCAGCCTTTACAAGCTGTTTACTGTTTATAAACTGTTTTGTTCTCGTGCTTTTTTACGCCGTTTAACACAAAAGCTAACTCACAAACATCCAACTCATGAAGACTTTAGTAGTTGGTGTGTATGTCATGTGAATGGTTGCTGTCTGGTAGGACTTCGCCAGGAAAAATGATAGGGTGCATAGTGTTTTAATCTTCTTCTTTTTTTGGACCCCCCCCCCTTTTTCTCCCCCAATTGTACCTGGCCAATCAGCCCACTCTTCCGAGCCATCCCGGTCGCTGTTCCACCCCCTCTGCCGATCCGGGGAGGGCTGCAGACTACCACATGCCTCCTCTGATACATGTGGAGTCACCAGCCGCTTCTTTTCACCTGACAGTGAGAAGTTTCACCAGGGGGACGTAGCGCATGGGAGGATCACGCTATTCCCCCCAGTTCCCCGCCCCCCCGAACAGGCGCCCCGCCCCGACTGACCAGAGTTGGCGCTAGTGCAGCGACCACGACACATACCCACATCTGGCTTCCCACCCGCAGACACGGCCAATCGTGTCTGCAGGGTTGCCTGACCAAGCCGGAGGTAACACGGGGATTCGAACTGCTGATCCCCGTGTCGGTAGGCAACGGAATAGACCGCTACGCTACCCGGACGCCCCCCTAATTTTTCTCTTAATTGAGGCATTTTCTTCATCAACACTTACTTGTACTCTAAATCATCAGTAAAGCAGCAGTACTTTTACTGAAGTATGAAGTTGTAGAACTATTTTCACATTTGAAGGTGGATTGTTTGTCAGTGGTTCTGACAAACGGAGGTTAGCATGGTACCTGGATGAGCCCAGCAGCCGGATGGCGGCGCTTCTCAAAGTGCTTCTGTCTGTGTTGCTCCTGGACCTTCAGAGCCAAGCCGGAGCCCAGGATCCCCTGGTTCAACAAACCACAAGCATTCAACATAGGCAGCACCCACTGTCCACAATAGTGGTGCTCCATCAGGTCCTCAGGTACCACCAATACTGCTAGTTTTCTATATAATCAGGCAGTTCATTACAATCACCTGTTGTTCCTGCTGTAAAACCTGCCTGGACTGTGTACAAATACTATGCTATGCACTACACAGTCATAGTATATACCGCATGTTAACAATACTGCTTAGTAAGTATTATTCCATCAAAATGTGCCTAGTATGCAGCATACTTCGATTGTACTATCCTCAGTACATGGCTGAAGAGATGGCAAGTGGGTATGGCTCATACAATCTTTATCTTCTCTTTTGATAAGAAGAAGGAGAGATGGTAGTATTCAGGGGTACATATTGCTGTTCATGTACATTCAAATCAAGCCTTGTACAACAAACTTATATTTGAAAGGCTGCTGAATTGCAGTCACTTCGATTTCCGCCGCCATAGTTG
Organism: Lampris incognitus; assembly: GCF_029633865.1. NCBI lineage: Eukaryota > Metazoa > Chordata > Actinopteri > Lampriformes > Lampridae > Lampris > Lampris incognitus. The sequence goes on along the minus strand of NC_079224.1, from coordinate 45,482,444 downwards.
AGAAATTTTGGCTGGTCGGAAACTGTCTTCTGTATCTCCATGGTAACCACAAAAAGTCGCCATTTTCTTCTGGAGTAGTGTCCAGTCTATTCATATTAGTTTTTTCGGTTAAAATAGTACACATCCCGTCACTTTTAATACACTATATGTTTCCATACTGTGAGGATTTTAATTTGGTATTCTAAGATGGCCATAGTATTTATTGGAGGCTGGAATAACTGGACCCACAGGTGAATGTAATGAACTACCAGGTAGAAGAGAGAACCAGCAGTGCTACTGGTACCTGAGGACCCGATTGAGAACCACTGCTCTAGATCATTATCCTCTCAAACAATACTGTACACTCACACTAATTCTCCATAATTTCATAGTTGATACTCTGGTACCTCCTTGAGATGAAGATGGAAGCTCTGTGTTTATGGATCGAGGTGCGGATGATTAATTTTTTTTCTATTCCTAATACCTGAAAATCTAAAATGTTATTCATTTTCCCCAATAGAAATGAATATTAATATATTTAGATTGTCATATTAAGCTGACTTAATTGTGATATAATTAATATCTTATGACTATAATTATATGTATATATTAGAATATATTATTATAATTAGATAAGTAATATCATCTTAATTACTTAATTGTGGCTCACCCACACATTTTCTCTAGGAATTCACCTTTCTTGTTAAAACTGAACCATTCCAAAATGTAATATATTTGTTGGAACTGCATAAAGTAATTCCTGCTAAAATTCTTGTCTTCTACTAATTCCAAATAGTCTAAAACCTAATCATGTAAGGTCTTTCCGTAGGTCTTAAGATGTTTTGTAAAACCAATAAAAGTAACCTTAACATCTAAATATCTTGGAAAATGTGTCATTACAAATGTAATTTTTGAGGTGGGGATTTATGCCCATAGAAATAAAATGATAATAATAAAAATCTGATTTCAAAAGTTCTATCATACATTCTTAGTAAAATTAACAATTTCCACAATCGCATATCAGCAACAACACATCTGATTGGCTCTTGTGATTCCTGCAAATGAGACATGTTCTTAGATGGACATTAGAGGTGATGTCCCGGGCGGGCTGTCTCATCATTCATCCAGTCAAATTAGAAACAGGGTCAGGGTTAAGGTTAGCCCATGGTTGACGTATCAAATGTTGATCTGAGAACATCTGTCTCTGTCAGATGTCTTCTAAATGGTGTTTCATATGAATGACAGACAGCGGACAGGACAGCAGAGTGTACCCACTGCAGGCAAAGCAAAGAAGGAAACCCCGATCAGAGCGAAGGTGCCAGCTAACAGCCTCCCTGCCCACGTCTTTGGAGTCTTGTCTCCATAACCAATGGTGGTCAGCGTGATCTGCAAGTAGGATAAAATAATTATTACATTTATTGTTATGTTATTACATGTACTGTGTACAGACTATATCAGTATTACACATAGGAGTACATTCAGCAGCTGAACTCGGGGTATTTGTGCTCTGTCCTCGAGTTTGTCTGTACATATGAAGAATATATTGATCCATATAGTGTAAATATATAAGGAATATACTGATCCACTACAGTGTGCATATGAGGAATATACTGATCCACTATATTGTACATGTGAGGAATATACTGATCCACTATAGTGTACATATGAGGAATGTACAGATCCACTATAGTGTACATATGAGGACTATACTGATCCACTATAGTGTACATATGAGGAATATACTGATCCACCGTAGTGTACATATGAAGAATATACTGATCCACCGTAGTGTACATATGAGGAATATACTGATCCACTACATTGTACATATGAGGAATATACTGATACACTATAGTGTACCTATGAGGAATATACTGATCCACTATAGTGTACATATTAGGAATATACTGATCCACCGTAGTGTACATATGAGGAATATACTGATCCCCTATACTGTACATATGAGGAATATACTGATCCACTATAGAGTACATATGAGGAATATACTGATCCACCATAGTGTACATCTTATACTAATAGAGTGTATGTTTGTATATTCGCCTAAAACTCCAGAAATACTCATTGTAGAACAAAAAGACGGGTATAAAGATACCCGTCTTTTTGTTCTACAATGAGAATCAGCACTTTCCAAGGATCACACAGTTTGAAAAGTATTTCAAAAACCAAATGAAATGATTTATTTGCGAAATTGAGTTTATTTTGTGGCAATTTGCGGCGGTGGCAGATTTGCGGCGATTAATACACACATTGGCAAAGAAGCTTGATGAATGGATTGAAAATTATGACATTTGATTATTTTTGTTAATAAGATTCATTTATTCAACATTTGTTTATCACTTGAATCATATCATAAATTATCCTATATTTCATCATCACTTATAAGGATCCGATCGTGTTGGTTGTTTTGGTGAGAACATTTTCCCTGGGCAACGCCGGGTAAGGTATCCAAGTATGTGGAATATACCGATCCACTATAGTGTACATATGAGGAATACACTGATCCACCATAGTATACATATGAGGATTATACTGATCCACCATAGTGTGTATATGTAGTCACAGAAAGTTGTGCATGTGTAGAATTTAATAATCCACCATAGTGAGCACAGAGTTGGACAGAATACTTTAAATAACATTTATTAACATTAACATTTATTAACCTGCTAACATCTAATTCAGCATCTCTGATATATTCTCTGCGCCATTCACTTTATCACCTCTTATTTCACCTGTATATAGTCAATCCTTGTGTATATATATATGAAGATTGTAGTGTTGTTATTCTATGTTAAGTACACTGAGAGCCACGAAACCGGAGTCAAATTCCATGTAGTGCAAACCTACATGTCCACTAAACATGATTCTGATCAACATTTAGAGTCTGAATACTGAATACACTGTGTGAAAGAGTTGTGCTACCTCGTTAATATCTTAAGTCAAATTGAGTTGGATCACATTGAGTTGGAAGTCTTAACCAGCTACTGGGAAAATTCCTGATTTGCATTTTCATTGATTATATTTTTCAAAAGTCAACTTTAAACTTTACACGACAACATGGTCAGTGTCGGAGCTGTCTATGGGATGCTGGTCCCTGACTTTTTACCCACGAAGTGATGGACATACCAAGCCCCACCACAGAGCGTCGGCGTAGGTGTCAAAGTCCTGGGGTTTGGGCTGGGAGGTGGGATTATCTGGGTCCGACAACTCCACTGAAACATCTTCCTTCTCCACCAGGTAGACCAAGAAGGAAGCCAGGATCAGAGACAGGAAACCGATGTACCAGGCTGTGATCAGCTCCTTTATCAACACACACACACACACAGAGTCAGGTTGTGGGTGTTTTTGCTTGGCTGTTGTGATGCCATGCTAGTAGGTAACGTGCTGTCTGCTGGGAAAGCGGAGCGTTGTGTCATGACACTGTAACCCGGTCTGTGACGAGGTTGTGTTGAGATGGTGTGTTAGGTCAGGTCTTACCTTGCTGTGTGCATAGATGGCGGAGCCCAGCAGTTTCCAGGTGCCGCCCCGCCGGTCCATGCGCAGCATCCGAAGGATCTGCAGGAAGCGCAGACTGCGCAGGGACGTGGCCAGGACGTTTCCCTGGTTCCTCACCGCCACCACCGGCACCGAGGCAATCAGCACAAAGATGTCTGCGACGGAAACAGAACGTTTAGCGTCGACTCCGGATGTCGTCAGTGTAAGACTGACCTGCCATCTGTAATGAGCCTGACCCACGTCTTCGTTTTGGAGTTTGGACTTAATGAGTATTGATTGAAGTCCAACATGTAGAGCTTGTTTGAGACATCAGTGACAGTCCGTGGTAGTTAATGTGATATGAATATTTGAGATAAAAGGTGGGATACTGTTTGATCCACGCAGGGTGCAGTTTTACTACTGCGTACATCATCCAGCAGCACCTCACCGCACAGTTAGTTACACGGGGAATCGAACCCCTGACCCTGGAATTTTTTTTATTTATCCCCCCCCCCCCCCCGATACTTTGTTGATCCCCATAGGGAAATTTTGCTCTGCATTTAACCCATCCTAGCCATGTAGCGAGGAGCAGTGGGCAGCCACCGTGCAGCACCCGGGGACCAACTCCAGTTCTTCTTGGTGTGCCTTGCTCAGGGACACAGACAGGAGTATTAACCCCAACATGCATGTCTTGTTGACGGTGGGGGAAACCAGTGCACTCGGAGAAAACCCACCGCAGACAAGGGGAGAACATGCAAACTCCACACAGAGGACAACCTGGAATGACCACCCCCCCCACCCCCCAAGGTTGGACTATGCCAGGGTTTGAACCCAGGACCTTCTTGCTGTGAGGCGACAGCGCTAACCACTGGACCACCGTGCCGCCATATATCTGAAATATCTGTCATTTTCAGCCATGTGAGGGATGCAGGACTGGTTTTGTTTTTCTGTTCTTTTGTACTCGCTATGTTCTCACCTAAAATACACAGGGGCTTGCGTGCGAATTTGAGCCTCCCCCTCCATCCTTTGTACCGACAGCAGCAGCCTGCAGCCCAGATCCTCAGAGCAAACTCCGCCCCAAATATGAAGATGGTGAAGGTTTCCTACACAGGTCAGACACCATGGAAACACAACGTTAGTGTCCACTCACAAAGGATAACCTTCAGCTGTGACGAGTAGAAAAAGTTAAAATGTGATGAAGCAGAACCAGTCAGACGACCATCGTGAAGAACAAGAAAAATAAAAAAAGAAATGAAATTAATGAGATCAGTTGTTGAATGAAACAAAGTTCACCACATCGTACAAGGGAACAAAATTAAAACGGAATCATAAAATGAAGACGGGACGCTGCTCGCAGTACAAAGAAAATAAAATAAAGTTCAGTGAAATTCAGCGGCATTAAAAATCCACCAAATCTGTAAACTGTCGAGTAACGTTACATCAAATGGCAAAACAAAAAAATGAGTCAAATAGAAGAGGTGAAAAATCCCAGAAGACCCCCCCCCCCCCCGAGTCCCTGTCGGCTTACCAGGATGACCAGCCAGTGTGCCGACACCTTCTCGTGCTCTTTGAACGTGGTCAGTATGGCCAGAATCAAGCAGCCCAGAACTATTAAAAACCTGCAACGAGAAAGAAAACAGCAGCTCAGCACACCACGTCACCTACAGCTCAACACACCACGTCACCTACAGCTCAACACACCACGTCACCAGCAGCTCAACACACCACGTCACCTACAGCTCAACACACCACGTCACCTACAGCTCAACACACCACGTCACCTACAGCTCAACACACCACGTCACCTACAGCTCAACACACCACGTCACCAGCAGCTCAACACACCACGTCACCTACAGCTCAACACACCACGTCACCTACAGCTCAACACACCACGTCACCTACAGCTCAACACACCACGTCACCTACAGCTCAACACACCACGTCACCTACAGCTCAACACACCACGTCACCAGCAGCTCAACACACCACGTCAGCTACAGCTCAACACACCACGTCACCTACAGCTCAACACACCACGTCACTAGCAGCTCAACACACCACGTCAGCTACAGCTCAACACACCACGTCACCTACAGCTCAACACACCACGTCACCAGCAGCTCAACACACCACGTCACCTACAGCTCAACACACCACGTCACCAGCAGCTCAACACACCACGTCACCTACAGCTCAACACACCACGTCACCTACAGCTCAGCACACCACGTAACCAGCAGCTCAACACACCACGTCACCTACAGCTCAGCACACCACGTCACCAGCAGCTCAACACACCACGTCACCTACAGCTCAACACACCACGTCACCTACAGCTCAACACACCACGTCACCAGCAGCTCAACACACCACGTCACCTACAACTCAACACACCACGTCACCTACAGCTCAACACACCACGTCACCAGCAGCTCAACACACCACGTCACCTACAGCTCAACACACCACGTCACCTACAGCTCAGCACACCACGTAACCAGCAGCTCAACACACCACGTCACCTACAGCTCAGCACACCACGTCACCAGCAGCTCAACACACCACGTCACCTACAGCTCAACACACCACGTCACCAGCAGCTCAACACACCACGTCACCTACAGCTCAGCACACCACGTCACCTACAGCTCAACACACCACGTCACCTACAGCTCAACACACCACGTCACCTACAGCTCAACACACCACGTCACCAGCAGCTCAACACACCACGTCACCTACAGCTCAACACACCACGTCACCAGCAGCTCAACACACCACGTCACCAGCAGCTCAACACACCACGTCACCAGCAGCTCAACACACCACGTCACCTACAGCTCAACACACCACGTCACCTACAGCTCAACACACCACGTCACCAGCAGCTCAACACACCACGTCACCTACAGCTCAACACACCACGTCACCAGCAGCTCAACACACCACGTCACCTACAGCTCAGCACACCACGTCACCTACAGCTCAACACACCACGTCACCTACAGCTCAACACACCACGTCACCAGCAGCTCAACACACCACGTCACCTACAGCTCAACACACCACGTCACCAGCAGCTCAACACACCACGTCACCTACAGCTCAACACACCACGTCACCAGCAGCTCAACACACCACGTCACTAGCAGCTCAACACACCACGTCACCAGCAGCTCAACACACCACGTCACCTACAGCTCAACACACCACGTCACTAGCAGCTCAACACACCACGTCACTAGCAGCTCAACACACCACGTCACCTACAGCTCAACACACCACGTCACCTACAGCTCAACACACCACGTCACCAGCAGCTCAACACACCACGTCACCTACAGCTCAACACACCACGTCACCAGCAGCTCAACACACCACGTCACCTACAGCTCAGCACACCACGTCACCTACAGCTCAACACACCACGTCACCTACAGCTCAACACACCACGTCACCAGCAGCTCAACACACCACGTCACCTACAGCTCAACACACCACGTCACCAGCAGCTCAACACACCACGTCACCTACAGCTCAACACACCACGTCACCAGCAGCTCAACACACCACGTCACTAGCAGCTCAACACACCACGTCACCAGCAGCTCAACACACCACGTCACCTACAGCTCAACACACCACGTCACTAGCAGCTCAACACACCACGTCACTAGCAGCTCAACACACCACGTCACCTACAGCTCAACACACCACGTCACCTACAGCTCAACACACCACGTCACCTACAGCTCAACACACCACGTCACCAGCAGCTCAACACACCACGTCACCAGCAGCTCAACACACCACGTCACCAGCAGCTCAACACACCACGTCACCAGCAGCTCAACACACCACGTCACCTACAGCTCAACACACCACGTCACCTACAGCTCAACACACCACGTCACCTACAGCTCAACACACCACGTCACCAGCAGCTCAACACACCACGTCACCAGCAGCTCAACACACCACGTCACCAGCAGCTCAACACACCACGTCACCAGCAGCTCAACACACCACGTCACCTACAGCTCAACACACCACGTCACCAGCAGCTCAACACACCACGTCACTAGCAGCTCAACACACCACGTCACCAGCAGCTCAACACACCACGTCACCAGCAGCTCAGCACACCACGTCACCAGCAGCTCAGCACACCACGTCACCAGCAGCTCAACACACCACGTCACCAGCAGCTCAGCACACCACGTCACCTACAGCTCAACACACCACGTCACCAGCAGCTCAACACACCACGTCAGCTACAGCTCAACACACCACGTCACTAGCAGCTCAACACACCACGTCACCTACAGCTCAGCACACCACGTCACCAGCAGCTCAACACACCACGTCACCTACAGCTCAACACACCACGTCACCTACAGCTCAACACACCACGTCACCAGCAGCTCAACACACCACGTCACCAGCAGCTCAACACACCACGTCACCAGCAGCTCAACACACCACATCACCTACAGCTCAACACACCACGTCACCTACAGCTCAACACACCACGTCACTAGCAGCTCAACACACCACGTCACTAGCAGCTCAACACACCACATCACCAGCAGCTCAACACACCACGTCACCAGCAGCTTCTGGTTCCACACAGCAGACAGGCCCGTGGCCTGCTGCACACTACTGCTCATCAGGCCAGTCCTGTTCTGCAGAACATAATGTGAAATGGGAAGAGCAGGTTCTTCCCTGTTGTAGTCCGACTAATCCACAGACCCCTGCCCCCACCTACAGACCTACTTTATACCATTTATATTTCCTTCTAGATGTTTTACATCTGTCTATCTATATTTATCTGTCTATCTATATATCTATCTATTTATCTATCTATCTGTCGGTCTGTCTGTTTGTGTGTGTGTATATATACACTACTGTTCAAAAGTTTGGGATCACCCAAACAATTTTGTGTTTTCCATGAAAAGTCACACTTATTCACCACCATATGTTGTGAAATGAATAGAAAATAGAGTCAAGACATTGACAAGGTTAGAAATAATGATTTGTATTTGAAATAAGATTTTTTTTTACATCAAACTTTGCTTTCGTCAAAGAATCCTCCATTTGCAGCAATTACAGCATTGCAGACCTTTGGCATTCTAGCTGTTAATTTGTTGAGGTAATCTGGAGAAATTGCACCCCACGCTTCCAGAAGCAGCTCCCACAAGTTGGATTGGTTGGATGGGCACTTCTTTGAGCAGATTGAGTTTCTGGAGCATCACATTTGTGGGGTCAATTAAACGCTCAAAATGGCCAGAAAAAGAGAACTTTCATCTGAAACTCGACAGTCTATTCTTGTTCTTAGAAATGAAGGCTATTCCATGCGAGAAATTGCTAAGAAATTGAAGATTTCCTACACCGGTGTGTACTACTCCCTTCAGAGGACAGCACAAACAGGCTCTAACCAGAGTAGAAAAAGAAGTGGGAGGCCGCGTTGCACAACTGAGCAAGAAGATAAGTACATTAGAGTCTCTAGTTTGAGAAACAGACGCCTCACAGGTCCCCAACTGGCATCTTCATTAAATAGTACCTGTTAGAGCCTGTTTGTGCTGTCCTCTGAAGGGAGTAGTACACACCGGTGTAGGAAATCTTCAATTTCTTAGCAATTTCTCGCATGGAATAGCCTTCATTTCTAAGAACAAGAATAGACTGTCGAGTTTCAGATGAAAGTTCTCTTTTTCTGGCCATTTTGAGCGTTTAATTGACCCCACAAACGTGATGCTCCAGAAACTCAATCTGCTCAAAGAAGTGCCCATCCAACCAATCCAACTTGTGGGAGCTGCTTCTGGAAGCGTGGGGTGCAATTTCTCCAGATTACCTCAACAAATTAACAGCTAGAATGCCAAAGGTCTGCAATGCTGTAATTGCTGCAAATGGAGGATTCTTTGACGAAAGCAAAGTTTGATGTAAAAAAAATCTTATTTCAAATACAAATCATTATTTCTAACCTTGTCAATGTCTTGACTCTATTTTCTATTCATTTCACAACATATGGTGGTGAATAAGTGTGACTTTTCATGGAAAACACGAAATTGTTTGGGTGATCCCAAACTTTTGAACGGTAGTGTATATATATATATATATATATATGTGTGTGTGTGTGTGTGTGTGTGTTTGTGCATTTGTAAGTATATATTTTCACATACTTGCCATATGTTATTTTATTTTATTCTCTGCACCAACAACGCGAAGCTAAATTCCCAGTGCATGTAATGCACGCGGCAGTAGAAGAATCTCTGGTTCTGGTTCTGATTGCAAAGCTCTCTGAAACTAAATATGATTTGGGGCTAAACAAATAAACCAACTTAGCACGAGGTTAGTTATATTCACTTAAGTGTAGTTAATATTTACATATTATTATAAACTAATAGCAATATGAAATAATAATGTTGACACTATGAACGAAATTCGGATAGTGACATCAGACAGTGACAGCTCCGCCAGAATGTGGCGCATCCCCGCCAGGTCGCCAATAGAGGGCGCTAAGGTTCCACTGTGTTCGTTGTATTGCAGCGGTTTCCTGCAGGACATTACTGTACATAGATGGTGTTGCCGTCCCCTGTTCAGTCTTCTGACCATTACACAGTGAAGGGGTTTCCCTTCATTTACTGCCTGATAAAGCAGTTTGTATTCGACCTTTAAACACCAACACCTCTCTGTGATGAGACACAACAGACACACAACCACCTGGACCCGCTCGACACGTCACACTGCTCTCAGTCACGTGTTTCTCTAGGCAATAATATGAACTCAGATATAACCGGTTCAGAAAAACAAATCGACCACATGATAATGATCACCCAGTACAAACCAAAGTGCATAATAGAGTTAAGTTGTTATGCTACACAGCATATACACACACACACACACACACACCATCAGCTTTACCCCGGCGTGTGCCAGTTGGGTTGAAGGTTTATGGTGGTTTATGGTGGTTCATGGTGGTCTGTCTAGTCAAACAACTATCCACATAGGCCACATGTAGTCTATAAAGTATTCTAGGTAGTATGATATAGTCTATAAAGTATTCTAGGAAGTATGATATAGTCTATGAAGTATTCTAGGTAGTATGATATAGTCTATAAAGTATTCTAGGTAGTATGATATAGTCTATGAAGTATTCTAGGTAGTATGATATAGTAGGAACAACATTTACACCTACAAACCACAGAGCCATCCATCAGACAGGAAGAAAGGCTGCACAGGACAACACTGGCATGTAGCCTGGATAATAATAATAATAATAACACTGACATGTATCCTGGATAATAATAATAACACTGACATGTATCCTGGATAATAATAATAATAATAATAATAACACTGACATGTATCTTGGATAATAATAACAATAATAATACTGGCATGTATCCTGGATAATAATAATAACACTAACATGTATCCTGGATAATAATAATAATGATAATAATAATAATACTGGCATGTATCCTGGATAATAATAATGATAATGATAACAATAATAATACTGGCATGTATCCTGGATAATAACAATAATAATAATAACACTGACATGTATCCTGGATAATAATAATAACACTGACATGTATCCTGGATAATAATAATAATAATGATAATAATAATAATAATAACACTGACATGTATCTTGGATAATAATAACACTGATATGTATCCTGGATAATAATAATGATAATAATAATAATAACACTGACATGTATCTTGGATAATAATAATAATAATAACACTGATATGTATCCTGGATAATAATAATGATAATAATAATAACACTGACATGTATCTTGGATAATAATAATACTGGCATGTATCCTGGATAATAATAATAATAACGCTGACATGTATCCTGGATAATAATAATAATAACATTACACTTTATTTATATCGCACCTTTTCGTTACAGTGTGCCATTACACAACAGGATAAAATGATGCACATGGTCAAGATAAAACAACAAAATACAATAAAAGTATAGGACATAATGCCAGACTCCCCTCACAGAACAAGGTAAAACACGGTCAGCATGACGTCACAAGAGCACAATTAAAACCAAGACAGTCGATAAAACAAGATTAGGATGAAACAGTTAAAATAAAGAGATGAAAGAAAAATGTGAAGAATTAAAAATGTAAAATTATGAAAATATGATATAAACATATACAAATAATAGAATAAACAATTAAATAAATAAAAACTGGTCAGCAATGGATTTACTATAAAAAAAGCCTTCCTGTAAAAATGATTTCCTCCGGTAGGGAGGTCCAGCGTTTACAGAAACCCCCCAGTGGCTTTCAGTAACGAGGCTGACTTAATCACACTTCCCTTCCTGAGAAGATCACAACTTCCTCTCTCGTTGTTACGCATTGCTTGTTTTTGTATTTCCTAAAGGTAGCCATGAAGCTCATCCCCAGACATCTACCACCTCATTTAACTTTGTGTAACTGTCACAAAAACAACTTTCGGGTGTGAGGGACCAATTTGTATGTCAATGTTTCTATCCATAACACAGTCCATGTACACAACCCTCTGTCTGAGAGTAGAAAACAGTAGAAATTATAGAATAGAATGAGGCACGTGCTCAGACTGTCTCATCTTGCACAGCGGCTGTTGAGCTCACTTGAAAATATACATGTAAAGTTCTCTGTAAAATATACATGTAAAGTTTTCTGTAAAATATGCATGTAAAGTTCACTTGAAAATATACATGTAAAGTTCTCTGTAAAATATGCATGTAAAGTTCTCTGTAAAATATACATGTAAAGTTCTCTGTAAAATATGCATGTAAAATATACATGTAAAGTTCTCTGTAAATATACATGTAAAATATGCATGTAAAGTTTTCTGTAAAATATGCATGTAAAGTTCACTTGAAAATATACATGTAAAGTTCTCTGTAAAATATACACGTAAAGTTCTCTGTAAAATATGCATGTAAAATATACATGTAAAGTTCTTTGTAAATATACATGTAAAATATGCATGTAAAATATACATGTAAAGTTCTCTGTAAATATACATGTAAAATATGCATGTAAAATATACATGTCAAGTTCTCTGTAAAATATACATACAAAGTTCTCTGGATAAAAATAAAAATATAAACGTAAAGTTCTCATGATAAAAATGGCTCCTCTCCTTTTCTGAGCTCTGTGGGTAACAGTCAGGTTTTACCAACCTCACACCACATACACACCACATACACACCACGTTCACACACAAACACACCACGTACACACCACATACTCCCACATACACCACACAAACACACCACATACACTCTCCATATACACACACATACACTCCACGTACACACCACATACACATCACATACACTCCACATGCACACCACATACACACTCCATATACACACCACATACACTCCACGTACACACCACATACACAACACACACACACTCCACATGCACACCACATACACACCACATACTCCCACATACACACCACATAATCACTACATACACACCACATACACACCACATACATACCACGTACACAACTTGGATTTTTTTCAGACAAAAATGGGAAAAGCCTGTGCACACCGTGCGATCGAATGGTGCTGGCAAATGGCAAAAACATAATTATAAATAGAAGAAATGTCACGTTTATGTGACAAAAACACTGCACACTTAAGATTCAGGCCAAGCGTACTTACTGAAAAAAGTAAAACAAACGAGATCACATCATTCAGGAAGTATTCTTGTCCTGAGTCTTAAGTGTGCAGCATTGTCGTCACGTGTAACGTTGACGTTATTCAGCTGATCTGCTGTGCTGGCGTGCTGAGTGGGACGTCCACACTGACTCATGCACGCCATCACTTCAGCAAACAAGGCATGTCCGCCATGTTCCTGGCGTAGATGTACAGTACATTTGACTATGTTGTTGTTGTTATTTTTGTGGTTGTTGTTGTTGCTGCTACATCAGACAGCTGCCAGGCCATTAGGGTTTGTGTGTCTCGGGATTTAAAAAAAAAAAATTTACTGAGTGACTCCCATCCATTGTCTGTTATCGTTAAATAGCAATTCCATCAAGTTTTAACATTGAAAAGTCTACTACTACTTTCAGCTGCTCCCGTTAGGGGGCGCCACAGCGGGTCATCCGTTTCCATCTCTTCCTGTCCTCTGCATCTTCCTCTGTCACACCAGCCACCTGCATGTCCTCCCTCACCACATCCATAAACCTCCTCTTTGGCCTTCCTCTTCTCCTCTTCCCTGGCAGCTCCATATTCAGCATCCTTCTCCCAGTATACCCAGCATCTCTCCTCCACACATGTCCAAACCATCTCCATCTTGTCTCTCTTACTTTGTCTCCAAACCGTCCAACCTGAGCTGTTCCTCTAATATACTCGTTCCTAATCCTGTCCTTCTTCATCACTCCCAATGAAAATCTTATCATCTTCACCTCTGCCACCTCCTGCTCCACCTCCTGTCTTTTCATCAGCACCACTGTCTCCAGACCATACAACATAGCTGGTCTCACTACCATCTTGTAAACCTTCCCTTTAACTCTTGCTGGTACCCTTCTGTCACACTTCACTCCTGACACTCTTCTCCACCCACTCCACCCTGCCTGCACTCTCTTCTTCACCTCTCTTCTGCACTCCCCGTTACTTTGGACAGTCGACCCCAAGTATTTAAACTCATACACATTCATCACCTCTACTCCTTGCATCCTGACCATTCCACTGTCCTCCCTCTCATTCACGCATAGGTATTCTGTCTTGCACCAACTGACTTTCATTCCTCTTCTCTTTAGTGCATACCTCCACCTCTCCAGGCTCTCCTCCACCTGCACCCTACTCTCGCTACAGATCACAATGTCATCTGTGAACATCATAATCCATGGAGACTCCTGCCTGATCTTGTCCGTCAACCTGTCCATCACCATTGCAAACAAGAAAGGGCTCAGAGCCGATCCTTGATGTAATCCCACCTCCACCTTGAACCCATCAGTCATTCCAACCACACACCTCACCATTGTCACACTGCCCTCATATATATCCTGCATCACTCCTACATACGTCTCTGCAACTCCCGACTTCCTCATACAATACCACACCTCCTCTCTCGGCACCCTGTCGTATGCTTTCTCTAAATCCACCAAGACACAATGTACCTCCTTCTGGCCTCCTTTATACTTCTCCACCAACATTCTCAAAGCAAACATCACATCTGTGGTGCTCTTTCATGGCATGAAACCATACTGCTGCTGCTGATCAACACCTCTCCTCCTCTTAACCTAGCTTCTATTACTCTTTCCCATATCTTCATGCTGTGGCTGATCAACTTTATACCTCTGTAGTTGTTACAGTTCTGCACATCACCCTTGTTCTTGAAAATTTATCATAAAACATGTAACATTTAATATTCAAAAGTACAAGCCAATAACTAATGTTATGCACATGCTAATAACTACAATCATGCGGACCCTCAATAACTATAAGAAAACTGACTGATTTACTAAGATTGAATACATAAATGTTTTCATTTTTGCATTTAAAAAAATTGTTACAAAAGAGACATCAGTGAATAAGTAGCTCGTGTGTGTGTGTGTGTGTGTGTGTGTGTGTGTGTGTGTGTGTGTGTGTGTTTGGTTTGACTCGGTCTGCCTTATAGACAGTGATGGAGGACTCGGTAGACTACACATTAAATTGATGTGTTAGTAAGCCAGCTCGTTAACAACTGTTTCCCTGTCAGTTTAAACCCTGCAGCTGGGTTGTTGTTGGTAGCTAATGCCAAGCGCACAACAAAGCCTGATTTCAGCCAGGATTTAGTAAATCATGAAGAGCTCTGCACACACCCATCGCTGAGCATCAGCCTTAACTAGTCTGGGACTCCTATGAAAAGATGAGATAGGTTTGATTTTATCTGGAGTCCTCAGTTTTGGACTCTGTAGTGTATCGGCAGTGACATGTATTTGTACATGGGACTGCCAACAGCTCGTTTTGTATGTATTGTACATTAGAGTGCAGTACTACACAGAAAATTATAGCACAATACGGTAAAGTACAGTACACTGGAGTACATTCTGATTGTGTACCATGCAGAACAGTACAGTAGAGTACAGTATGTTAGAGTACAGTAGAGACAGGGTCTGTCATTGCCATCAATTGGGGCGAGACAACAGGAAGTATATGAAGAGCAGATGAATCACAGATGATTCAGAGAAGCAGTTATCACCCAGCTGGTGCTACATATTGGTGGTGGTTGAGGTGAGGTTCCCTCCTTCACTGTGAAGCACTAAGGGTGTCAAGATAAAGTGCTACATAAACGTAATCCATCATTATCGTTATTATTATCATAGCACTGTAGAGTCGAGTACAGTATGAGTACAATAGAGTACAATGCAATAAAGTACAGTACATTAGAATACTGTCAGTTGAATTCCAGCACAGTGAATTCAAAAATTTGAGTACAGTAGAGTATAACTCAGTACAGTACAGTAGAATTCAATAGAGTACAGTACAGTAGAGTATAACTCAGTACAGTACAGTAGAATTCAATAGAGTACAGTACAGTAGAGTACAATTCAGTACAGTAGAGTAGCGTACATTAGAATTAAATAGAGTACAGTTCAGTGTACTTTGGTCTATATTACTCGGTATTTATGATCAATAGCCAAAGATGCTACTGGGGACTGGGGTTCGCGCCCCGGTCTCGTGAGATCCGACTATGGCCGGACTCGATGAAGCAGCGATGGTTGGCAGCGCCGTCTTCGGGAGGGGGGCGGAGTCGGCTTGTGTTCCTCACATGAATGCGTCTCTGGGTGTGTGGGGAAAAGCAGGGGTTCGGCCTGGATTCGCCTCGCCACTTCCGTGACAAGGCGAATCCTTCCAGACTGCCGGCCGGAGAGATGCAGTTGGCGAATGCATGCAGTACGAGGGTGGGTGTTGGAACTACAAATAGGGAGAGTTTGGCCACTACATTGGGAGAAAAAAGGGAAAAATCAGAAATAAATTGAATGAAAAAAAATAGCCAAAGATGGAAACAAGAGGTCGTCCATCAGTCTGGGAAGTGTTGGAGCTTAGCCGGGAGTTAGTGGGTTTGTGGTGTTTTCCCTGTGGGTGGAGTAATAATGATAATGATGATAATAATATTGACAATAACAAGAAAAACATCATTTGAATAACTCGAGCCCTCCTTGTGGAAAAAGGGTTGGTTGCGGAGGATATCCTAGGGACGGTAAAGCGAGAGCTCGTTATCAGTTGGGTTCCTCTGTGTTTTAAAGACATTTATTGATTATCTTCACCTGATGGGCGCTTTATTTTAAGGTGTAAATATGCAAACACGTTAACCGCCTTCCTAACAATCCATCCTAGCCCCCATCTGTAGTCACCCGATCACTGGAGCAAGCAGCCAAACCACCAATTAGCATCTAGTCTGTCCAGTGCCCCCACCCCCACCCCACCCCGCCCTCTGAAAAAAATAGAGTAATCCTGCGTGGCTCATGTTCTCTGACCGAGCCCCGTTTGTCAGCAGCGGAGTCCTCAGAGCGCCCGCTCAGCACACACCCGATACGTTACGGATGCACTTTATCCATCACGTCACACTGCAATTAGCGGCGGGGGGAGAGGGGGTGGATGGAGGAGTGAAGAGGGATGCGTGGAGAGGTATAGTGGAGGGTTTACGGCTTGGGGAGACTTACAGTAAAAGCGTTTGTTTTATGAAATGGGGGGGAGGGGGGAGCAGTGTGGCTGGTGGAAGAAAATGACAGCAGAGGATCTCAGACTAAAGCACAGTGGTGCTGGACTTCCCAGTCTCGTGCTCACGGTCCTGTGGTCGGAGGAGTTTCACCAGTATTTTATGGGACGAGCACGTTACGTCCAGCAAAGACATTTAGGTGGTGAAGACGTTCAGAGTTCGTCCATTCATCCGTTATCCGGACCGCCTATCCTGCTCTCGGGGTCGCAGGGGGATGCTGGCGCCTAACCCAGCAGTCATTGGGCGGCAGGCGGGGAGACACCCTGGACAGGTCATCACAGGATTCGCTTCACAGGATGGCTGTGATGGCCAGTCAGAGTCAAGTGGCTGTAAAAACATGGACGCTCGTGAGAGTTTCTTCCTCCTCCCTAATTCTCTTTCTGATCCCAGCATCTAAATCATTCATGGCTCTGTGTGTGTTGCCATTAGGCTGTGTTGACATCTGATAAAATCCTCAAGTGCTCGTCCACCATAACAGCATAAATATTTCACAGCCAGTCGGCCAGAAGCTCTTCCTAATTAGTCCCCTTAATTATTCACCTTAAGCCAACACGAGGTGGACATGGCAGCTTGTGACTGATGCTTGAGTAGGGGTGAGTGTGTATACATGTTTTGTGTGTGAGTGTGTATACATGTTTTGCGTGTGAGTGTGTATACATGTTTTGCGTGTCTTGTTTGCTGCATGGCATCCCAGCATTCCCTAACACCACACGCCGCGCCGTCCTTCAACATTAAACGGGGATGTGCTCTGTTCAAAGTTATCCAGAGGACAGTCAATCCTGCAAGCTGCAGAGGAGATCAATGTAAACTCAATACACTCCAACGGATACACATCTGCTACACCATCACTGCCCAGTTGCCTTCAAAGAGTTTGCACGATGCAATACAACACACACACACACACACACACACACACACTGACAAGAGCTGCTGTGGCCACGGAGCTCCGACACATCAATACACACAATACACATCAATACACACAATACACACAATACACACAGGCTGGAAACCAAACAGTTGATACTTTCAGTGAGAAGAAAAAACTGACTCGTCAAATAGGACACACACGTTGTACACAAGTGTGTCATCGACAACAGTTTGAATGAGCTTGACAATGCTGTTCTGCTGAACTGGTGTGTGATGCTGTAGTCTGTGTGCTTATGGTCTGTTGTTTATGTCCATCCACCCATCCATCACATCTTCTTTATGTATTTGGATCTCACATGTTCATACTGTTCCAAAGAACTACTCCTAGCAGCTTCCAAGTACAACCACAGCCTTCTACTGCTGGTGACTGGGAGCTGACCGGTACAACCCCAGTCTTCTACTGCTGGTGACCGGGAGCTGACCGGTACAACCACAGTCTTCTACTGCTGGTGACTGGGAGCTGACCGGTACAACCCCAGTCTTCTACTGCTGGTGACTGGGAGCTGACCGGTACAACCACAGTCTTCTACTGCTGGTGACCGGGAGCTGACCGGTACAACCCCAGTCTTCTACTGCTGGTGACTGGGAGCTGACCGGTACAACCCCAGTCTTCTACTGCTGGTGACTGGGAGCTGACCGGTACAACCACAGTCTTCTACTGCTGGTGACTGGGAGCTGACCGGTACAACCCCAGTCTTCTTCTGCTGGTGACTGGGAGCTGACCGGTACAACCCCAGTCTTCTTCTGCTGGTGACTGGGAGCTGACCGGTACAACCCCAGTCTTCTACTGCTGGTGACTGGGAGCTGACCGGTACAACCCCAGTCTTCTACTGCTGGTGACTGGGAGCTGACCGGTACAACCCCAGTCTTCTACTGCTGGTGACTGGGAGCTGACCGGTACAACCACAGTCTTCTACTGCTGGTGACTGGGAGCTGACCGGTACAACCCCAGTCTTCTACTGCTGGTGACTGGGAGCTGACCGGTACAACCACAGTCTTCTACTGCTGGTGACTGGGAGCTGACCGGTACAACCCCAGTCTTCTACTGCTGGTGACTGGGAGCTGACCGGTACAACCACAGTCTTCTACTGCTGGTGACTGGGAGCTGACCGGTATAACCACAGTCTTCTACTGCTGGTGACTGGGAGCTGACCGGTACAACCCCAGTCTTCTACTGCTGGTGACTGGGAGCTGACCGGTACAACCCCAGTCTTCTACTGCTGGTGACTGGGAGCTGACCGGTACAACCCCAGTCTTCTACTGCTGGTGACTGGGAGCTGACCGGTACAACCCCAGTCTTCTTCTGCTGGTGACTGGGAGCTGACCGGTACAACCACAGTCTTCTACTGCTGGTGACTGGGAGCTGACCGGTACAACCCCAGTCTTCTTCTGCTGGTGACTGGGAGCTGACCGGTACAACCCCAGTCTTCTACTGCTGGTGACTGGGAGCTGACCGGTACAACCCCAGTGTGGAACACTGAGGAACTCCACAGGATGGAGCGGCACATGGACAACTGAAATGGGGTTGTGAACTTTGCCAATGATGTGGGATTCAGTTCGTCAAGTTTTCACTTATAAGCAGGCCCCTGCAACTTCCAGCCCCTTTTCTCACTGGTCCCACTGGTCCTACTTGTGACCCCCTGACAGACATGCACATTAATGCTGCTATAAGGAACGCTGGGGATAAGAAATGGAATTTAATAAGAGAAAAGAGAAAGATGAGAGACATGATGCTGCGTTTCAGACCCCCACATTTTCATTTATTCATCCACCTTTATTTAACCAGGCAAGTCCCATTGAGATTAAAATCTCTTTTACAAGAGAGACCTGGCCAAGAACGGCAGCAGTACACCAGTTTCAGCACACACTCACATAAAGACAACAGAATAGCTCAAAGTGCAAAATAGCATAAAAATGAAGGGAAAAGATACAAACCTGCTTTTAACTGAAACATTTACAATTTCCAATAGACTCAGATTCCGTAGAATTAACCGTACCTACTGAAACAACAATAACATGGGCTCCTGACCACTGTAATGCTTACTACTACACCATGCTCACTCTCACCAGAACCAGAATCACAATCAGAACCAGAATCACAGTCAGAATCGGCTTTATTAGCCAAGTGTGCCTGTGCACACAAGTAATTTGACTCCAGTACACAGCAGCTTCTAGCACTTGCAGACTCACACAAAAAAAAGAAAAAATGAACCAACAACAAGACGTGGAGGCAAGCATGTCTGCACAACAGCTGTGTCACTACTATACAGAGTTTGGTTATGGTTTTGTTACGCCCATGTATTATACCATATTGCTTCTATACTATATTGCCCATACACTATACCATGTACCATACCACAACTCCACAGCCCATCATGACCATAAACAGTGCTATATGCTCCCACTATATTACACTATATTATCTTATGTACCAGAAGTATACACTATATATTCACCTAACATCCACCACACAACTACATACTATATTATATACCTATGTTACAACCACAACAATAACAGCAATAACTTGTAACCAGTATACAGCAGTTGTATGTGTATAAAGGATAACTAAGTTTTGACTTAGTTATCCTTTTAGCTTATAAATATATTCCTTGGTAACTTGCTGTTTGCAGTTTTAATAGTTTTGTGTGAAGTTTGACAGAGTTTTACATAAGTGACCAGTTTCTGGGCAATAGGCCTACTTTCAGTTTACCTCTTTGGCCAGTTGGGTGTTAAGTGGCCAGGGTGTGGCCTGCACTCCTGGCAGACAATTGGCAATCAGGGTTCTTTAAATCACTGCTGCTACTTGGAAGCGTCAGGCAAACAAGCTGAGGGCAAACAGGCCTAGGCTGAACGAAGGCTAGAGTGAACAAAGGTAAGAGTGACTTTTTCAAGCCAAGACTTCGTCAAGCACGGACTTCTCTTTTTAGATCCGGTCAGTCATCTGTATTTTGTGTACCTAGTATAGGCTATGTGTTTCCTTCGCATTCCCGTCCTTTCCTATTCCCGGGGCTGGCACAGACGTTGGGTCACTCCTAGGCGCTGTGACCCTACCAATCTCATCTATCCCACTCTCTCCACTCTCGTTGACCAAGTGGTGACGGGAGGGCTCTGGATTTGCCAGTCTGTGGTGCCGAAAGCTGAGTTTATCTCCGGCTACGCATCCTTGCTCTCCCTCAACTTTCTTGCTCTAACTGAGACCTGGATCATGCCAGAAAACACTACCACACCTGCAGCTCTGTCTGATGTGTACTCTTTTTCTCACACTCCCAGAGCTGGGAGGCGAGGTGGTGGTACTGGTCTGCTAATCTCTCTGAAATGGAAATACTCTCTTGTTTCCATTCCACAATTTTCTCCGCCCTCTTTTGAATTTCATGCTGTTACTGTCTCTTATCCAGACAAATTCACCATCGTGGTTGTGCACCACCCACCAGGGCCCCTTGGTGAGTTTCTGGAGGAGCTTGACACATTTCCCTGTTGATGACTCTGCACTTATCCTTCTCGGTGACTTCAGCATCCACACTGACAAGCTAGATCCTCTTCTCTCTTTCCTCTCCTCCTTTGGCCTTCACCTCTCACCCTCTCCTCCTACCCACAAGGCCAACAACCAGCTGGACCTTATCTTTGCTAGACACTGTCCTGGTTCCAATCTCTCTGTTACTCCCCTCCAGCTCTCTGACCACTATTTCATGTCCTACTCTCTTCTCCCCCCTCAGCCCCCCCTACCCACATGGTTTCCACCCGTAGACACCTCCGCTCTGTCTCCACCACTGATCTTTCTTCCTCTGTTACCTCTATCCTCCCTATACCTGAATCTTTCTCTCTCCTACCCCCTGACACTGCTACTGATCTTCTTCTCTCTACCCTCTCCTCTTCTCTGGACAATCTCTGTCCCCTCACCTCCAGGCCTGCACGCCCAACTCCACCTGCCCCTTGGCTGACCGACTCAGTACGTACTGATAGACGTAGCCTGAAAGCGGCAGAGCACAAATGGAGAAAAGGCAAACTCCCAGAGGACCTTCTCAACTTCCAATCTCTTCTTTCCACTTTCTCCTCCTCCCTTTCTGCTGTTAAGGCTTCCTTCCATCACTCTAAAATCCCATCCTCTGCCTCTAATCCTAAGAAACTCTTTGAAACCTTCTCTACACTTCTTCAACCTCCTCCTCCTACTTCCTCCCTTGTCCCTGATGACTTCGCTAACTTCTTTGACAAGAAGGTAAACGACATCAGATCCTCCTTTTCTCACTGCCCCTGCTCCCGATCAACCTGGTCATGGTTCTGTCCTGGCCCCACAGTGGTGGAATGAACTCCCCACTGATGTCAGGGCAGCAGAGTCGCTGCCCATCTTTTGGCGCAGGTTGAAAGCTCACCTCTTCAAGAACTACTACCCTGTTTCTTGCTCTTAGCACTTATTGTATTCACTCATTTAAAACAACTCTTGTGCTTTCACTTCAGCACTGGTTTTGCTCTTAGATGCTTGTTTAGATGCACTTATGGCCTCTGATGACTAGTTGTTCTCCTGATTTCCTACGTTAAATGATGCACTTATTGTAAGTTGTTTTGGATAAAAGCGTCGGCTAAATGACTAATGTTATGTAAAGTTTACAACTGTATATTTGTGTTGCACAAACATTTGTATTGTACATCTAGTTTAAAAGGTAGTGCACTACCTCATATTACTGATTACAATACTCTGTACATCTATATAATAGGTTTATGTGCGGTCTTTAAGAAAAGAATCTGGAAAATAGCTTTCATTACTTACTGTTTACCACTCTTTCCAGTCCGGTTTACCTCTCTTTCCTGTGCTTTCCATATTCATACCAGGCCATATGCATGCTGCCCTGTGTGCTCATCTGCACCCTGCAATACCATTTTTTTTTACTTGTGGAGCATCATGTCACAGAATGTGTATAACTTAATTTTTCAGGATCTCTGCAAATACCTTTTACTTCTGTTTAATACCATATACAGTGCTACATACAATTTGGGTGAGGAAATAGTTTTACCATTATATAAATCCTTGGTGCGATCTCATCTTGAATTTGCAAGCTCGGTCTGGTGTCCTTATAAAGTAAAATGTATAGAAAAAAATGAGACGGTTCAGAGAAGAGCTACTTAACTAATCCCAGGTCTGAAAGACATGTCATAGGATGAGGGTTTAAGAAATTTACAACTACCAACTCGAGTACACAGGAGACATGATTGAAATCGATAAGCTTGTACACAAAATACATGATTTCACAGCTGAGCCTGTTGGAATAATAGATATGAGTTAAGTGGGAACTCCTTAAAACTAGTCCCGTTAAAGTGTCACTCTGAAAAGAGAAAAAACTTCTTTACAATTCGTGCTGCAAGAGCATGGAACGAACTTCCAGAGGATGTGGTGCAGCTCCTCCGCTCCACTCTTTTAAACATAGATTAGACACATGTTGGTCAACAAAGGCCTTTTTATATGATTATAAAGCTGAGTTGTGAGGATTATGTGGCTATGATTATTTGAGAGACTATTGTATTTGAGAGATTATTTGTGAGATTATTGTGATTTTAATAACTACTATATTGTGGTTCTTTTTTGCATGGTTGTTTGTTTTAATTTGTTGAGTCTGGTGTTGAGGATTTGTATCCTGTGCCAGAAAATTTTTCATAACAAAATGCTGCATACAACAAACTAAGTGCTTCATGTCTCACAGTAACTGGACTCATCATGGCCTACTTTTAGCACATCCCTAATGTGAAAATACACCTTGAATATTGCTCATACTTTAATCTGCCCCCATACCATATCCTTATTTTTTTTTATCGAGTCATTACTTTTTTTAGAAGTATTGCAGCGAATTCAGAGGGCAGCCAGGAATCCGCCACAGCCGGGACGCGAACCCAGATCTCTCGCACCACGGGCGACTACGTTAACCAGTCGACTGAAGGGTCCGACCCGTTAGCCAAGGGCTAGCGAGTCTAGTCATCTGTGGTACAGTATTTACCTTTATCCATGTGTAATCAATAACTGAAACCGGCAGTGTACCAGGGATGCTACTGCAGCGCTCCATTACCCGCATGTTGGCCAAGTAGATGAGGCGTGGAATCCAATCTCTGCTGTGGTTGGCAATCAGAGGATTCCTGCCGCTTCGGAGCAGACGCCGGAGAACACCGTTCGATTTCCTTTGGGGGGAAATGGGGATGGCGTTCAGTTTCTTCCCTCGGTGTTTTTTGGGTGGGGGGGAATGGTGCAGGGTAATTTGGCTGTTATGGCAGCAATGAGGTGTGATTTTGGAGGATGGCGCCCGTGCTTGCAGTGCACCCTGGAGCATGTTGGCTGATTGTTTCTCAGTGCTGTCAGACACAGATGGCGGTACCAGTGTGGAGGCTGGAGGATGTCCTGGGAGAGCAGGAAACCGCCGGCATAGTTTGAAGTTACGGAGGAGAAACATCGCTATGAGATATGCATCAGGCCACCCCCCCCCCCCCCCCGACACACACACACATGCAGGTGAGGTGCACACTGCAGACGCTACTCACCTGCATGGGCACATACTTACTGTAAAAAACACAAACGGGGCGTCCATTAGAGCAGCATTAAAATGAAATAAAATTTATATAATATAAAGTTGTAGCGAATTGGGGGGACAACGCAACTACAGGAAGTGCCGCGGCCGGGAAACGAACCCGTATCGCCCGCACCGCAGGAGACATCGCTAACCGCTAGACTAAAGGGTCAGACCCGCCAGCCAGCGGCCAGCGTGTCTTCTTATCCATGCACGTTACAATACTATAATATAAAGTTGTGGCGAATTCGGGGGGCAGCCCGGGAACCGCCACAGCTGGGACGCGAACCCGTGTCTCCCACTCCGTAAGCGGCAACGTTAACCGGTCGACTAAAGGGTCCGACCCGTTAATAGAGGACCAACGTGTCTACTTATCCATGCACGTTGCAATATAATAATAACAGTAATATGTAATATAATATTGTAGTGACCTACTTGCAGGTTAGATAGTCACCATGCGGGCCAGAGACGGTCCCTTTAAGACAGAGGGCGGGGTTAGCAAAGGGGTATTGTGGGTAGACACGAGGCTGAGGTTTTTAGTATAATGAACTGTTGACTCAGAGTTGGTCTGAGCAAATAAACGACCCCACGGCTGTGTGGTCAAAAGGAGAAGCGGTCCCGTCTCCTTTCTTTCGTCCTCCACATTGGTGACCCCGACGTGAGCCATGGAGGACGAAGCTCCCAGTGCAGCGGCAGTGACTAACGCCGTCCCGCTCAAACTGCCCGACTTCCGGGAGACGGCTGCGGCAGCATGGTTCGCTCACATCGAAGCCCAGTTCGCTATTAGGAACATCACCGTGGATGAGACCAGTACCACTACGTCGTGGCGGTACTCGGAACATCTACGGCGTCACGGATACTGGGCCTGCTGCAAGCCCCGCCGCCCGTGGATAAGTACGGTACGGTTAAGAGACACCTTGCTGCAGGCTTTCGAGCGGGCGGAGGTGGAGCGGGCGGACCGGTGGTTTCCGCTGCAAGGCTTGGGAGCTATTGGACCAGATGCTGAGCATGCTGGGTTCGTGCGGCCCCGCCTTCCTTTTCGGCCAGCTGTTCCTCCGTCAGCTCCCCTTGCACGTCCGTGCTGCCTTGGCCAGCTCCAAGTTGTCCACCCCCAGCAGCTTCCGGGAGTTGCCGCGGAGGCTGACGGGATTCTTCTCGCCAGCCGACAGCAGTGTGCGGCCGCTCTGCAGCCTGCCCACGCTCCTCCGCCACCGCCGGTTGAGGGTGCGGGTGTCGCCGCGGCAGCAGTTTCTCGTCGGCAGCAGGACTCGGGGGGGGGACTGGGCGTCTACTGCTACTCTTCAGTAGCAGCCCTGAGCGTTGGCCAGGAAGGCAGGCTGCTGTTTATCCAGGACACCATCTCCGGCCGGCGGTTGCTAGTTGCAGCGGAGCATCCTTCCTGCGACACCAGTGGACGCGATGACTGGCGGATTCGGCCCCCCTATGGATGCTGCTAACGGCTCCTATGGCACGAGGTATGTGGAGGTGGTTTTTGGAGGTCGGCGGTTCGGCTGGGACTTTATAATGGCGATGGTGTCCATTGCCCTCCTAGCTGCGGATTTCCTGCGTGCTTGTGGGTTGTTGGTAGACGTTAAAAACCGCCGCTTGATTGACGCCGTCTCCTTCTGCTCCTACCCATGTAGGCTGGGGGAGGCGGGTCCCATCGGCTTGTCCAACATGACAGCGAGCAGACGCTGAAATTCATCCCCGGTGGCAGAGTTTCCGGACCTCACAACGCCCATCTTCTCATCAGCAGTCACCAAGCATGGAGTGGAGCACAACATCACCACCACGGGGCCCCCCAGTCTACGTCCGTGCACGGCGCCTCGACCCAGCCAAGCTCGCCATCGCCAAGGAGGAGTTTGCCAACATGGAGTGCCTCGGCGTCGTGCACCGACTGCCTCTCCTGGGCGATGTTTGGGGCCGTCCACTTGGGACTCGACTACAGAGCCATGGCTGCAGACCAGGCTGCTGACACTGGGCTGCAGTTGAAGGATGTGGTGTTCGACGATGCCGGGGCCACACTTCTCTGTGACATCTCCATGGGTCAGTCCCGGCCCATGGTGCCCACGGGCTGGCGGCGATGGCTTTTCAACACCATCCGTGGCCTTTTACACCCAGGCATGAAGGAGTCAACAAAGTTGGTGGGGGCCAAATTCGTGTGGCATGGCCTCAGAAGGACATCAAGGACTGGGCAGGCACCTGCATGGCGTGTCAGCACTCCAAGGTTCACCGCCACACCAAAGCACCCCTGGGAGGCATTTCGACCATGTCAGTGTGGACCTAGTAGGACCCCTTCCCTCCTCCCGTGGTTTCACTCATCTCCTTACCATGGTGGACAGGACCACTAGCTGGCCAGAGGCTATTCTGTTGTCAACCACCACGTCTGCTGAGGTGGCTCGGGCGTTCATTGGGTCCTGGGTAGCCCGGTTTGGCACACCATCTGACCTCACTTCTGACCGGGGCCCGCGGTTCACATTCGAGCTCTGGACTGCAGTTGCTGAAAGCCTAGGGGTGAAGCTGCACCGCACCACGGCGTACAACCCGCAGGGCAGCGGTTTATGTGAGCGGTTTCATCGTTCTATGAAGGCCGCTCGTCAGGTCAGCCTCACAGACAGTAGCTGGGTTGACCGGCTCCCATGGGTCATGCTTGGCCTGCGGACCGCCCCTAAGGAAGACCTCCAGTCCTTGTCGGCCGAGCTGGTTCACGGCCAGCCACTGCGGGTCCTGGGGGAATTTCTCCCGGACGGCGTGGCACCCGTGTGGGTAGACACGAGGCTGAGGTTTTTAGCAGAATGAACTGTGGACTTAGCATTTGTTGGAAGAAGGAGGAAATAAACGACCCCACGGTTGTGTGGGCAAAAGGAGAAGTGGTCTCGTCTCCTTTCTTTCATCCTCCATAATATTAGTATAATATAATTATATAATATAATGTATCATAATCTACTGCCATTCTGTCACCGCAGCTTTAATTTATGCTGTGCTGCAGCTCCAACATGAAAGGTGGATGTAAAGATTAACATTTTAAAGCATGATGGGATTACGTTAAATGTCAAATGTAATGAAAACAAACAACCAAATGTGTTAACCGCATTAGTATGTGGTCCTTACACGGCCCTCCATTCCTTCATTTGACTTTCACCACAGCGCGTCCTGCTGCTGAGCCCTGTGTTGGCAGGCAACAGAATAGACCTCTACACTACCCAGACGCCCCGAGGCGGTATTTATTTTTTTAACGTGCAAAATTTTAGGAATAGAAATTGAGATTTTTTGTGGGGGCGAAAGTCTTACATGGACTGTTAGAACTCAGCAGGAAGGGGGTGAATTAAATCACTAATTAACCCCCATTAGAAATGTTCCTTTTAGGTAGACACAGGCGCGGATCTACGGGGTGGCAAGGGGTGGCAGCTGCCACCTCTGGGACATAGTCTTGCCACCCCATTTATAAATCAGATAATATGTTTTTAAAGTATATTTTATGTACATGCATGGTGAAGGTCAATGAGACCCGCACCAAACTCATCTCAAACAGTACAGAACAAAATACATTCGATGAAATCCGAGTTTTGGATAATAATGCGTTTAGAATAATGTCCATTGCCCCCCCCCTTGAACCTCATGCCACCCCTTTGCCACCCCAGGAAAAAACCTCTAGATCCGCCACTGGGTAGAGATAAGACACTCAAATGACATTCAGCCACCCTTTAATGGTCATAGAGACCCACCTGTAGTACACACACACACCCTGCTGCACTCCCCAGGGTTTTCCTAACAACCAATTTGGCAGGAAGATTCAATAGAACATTCAATAGAGATTCAATAGGAGGGAGGGCAGACGATGCCCTGCTGACAGTTAATTTGCGGTGTGATATGCAGACATGGAAGAGGACCGGGCCAGCACAGCTGAACCACTCTCAGCTTGCCACAGGGACAAGTTCAGATATATATATATATATATATATATATATATATATATATATATATATATATATATATATATATATATATGTGTGTGTGTGTGTTTTTTACTCCTTATTCAACTTCCAGCACCGAGGTGCCATGAATGAGAAGCAGGGAACGTGCCTGCCGACTACGTGTATGTTCCTCTCCCTCTGAGGTCCCGCTGAGTCCGAATCCCACCACTGCACAGTGCACCAAAATGAGATGACACTACTCACACGTTGCTGACTGGCTGGAGCATCGCAACACAATTCCCTTATTTGATTGGGTGAATATCTTGGTCATGATGACGTCACCGAACGCTTGACGAGAAGCTGGGGAGAACAGCATCACTACATGGAGCAGCAAGACTCCTTCCACTGAAATGAATGGACATTGGCCGCATTAAGCCTATTCACACAGGAACTTCAGCAGTGAATAGGAAAAAAACTAAACAGAGCTTTAACTCTTCAAAGCCTAAATCTGATCTGACCGCACCATGACATCGGTGATGAAGCCATCGATAAAATGGTAAGTGATCATATTACAGCCAACGACCCACATGGAAAATACTTTCAGAAAAGCATTCATTAATGTATAGTCCACTGAAGTATGCCATCGTCTACAACCTACACGTTCATATTCACTTAGATGTATACTATGAATAGGCGGCACGGTGGCCCAGTGGTTAGCACTGTCGCCTCACAGCAAGAAGATCCTGGGTTCGAACCCCCGGGGTTGTCCAACCTTGGGGGTCATCCCAGGTCATCCTCTGTGTGGAGTTTCCATGTTCTCCCCGTGTCTGCGGTGGGTTTTCTCCGGGTGCTCCGGTTTCCCCCACCATCAAAAAGACATGCATGTTGGGGTTAATACTCCTGTCTGTGCCCCTGAGCAAAGAATGGTATTGGAGAAAAAGAAGAAGTGGACTTGGTCCCTGGGCACTGCAGCTGCCCACTGCTCCTAGCTACACAGGTAGGATCGGTTAAATGCCGAAAAGAATGGCCCCATGGGGATTAATAGAGTAATCAAAATCTCATCCCATCATCTGCCGCTTCGGGCCGCTAAGTAGGGCACTCCAGACGTCCCTCTCCCCAGCAACACCCTGCAGCTCCTCCTGGGGGATCCCAAGGTGTTCCCAGGCCAGATTGGACATGTAGTCCCTCCAGCAAGTTCTGGGTCTACCCCGGGGTCTTCTCCCAGTTGGACATACCCCCCGAAAACCTTCAAAGGAAGGCGCCCAGGAGGCATCCTAATCAGATGCCCGAACCACCTCAACTGGCTCCTCACCCTATCTCTTAGGCTAAGCCCAGACACCCTACAGAGGAAACTCATGTCAGGTCCGCGGTGGTGTAGCGGTCTAAGCATCAGCTTTGTGTCGATGCAGTTGCCCACTGGGGACCGGGGTTCGCAGCCCGGTCTCGTCAGATCCGGCTATGGCCGGACTCGATGAAGCAGCAATGATTGGCAACGCTGTCTTCAGGAGGGGGGCGGAGTCGGCTTGTGTTCGTCACATGAATGCGTCTGGGTGTGGGGAAAAGCAGTGGTTCAGCCTGGAGTCACCTTGTCACAGAAGTGGCGAGGCGTCTCCTTCGAGGCTGCCGGTCGGAGAGATGCAGTTGGCGAACGCATGCAGTACGAGGGTGGGTGTTTGAACTAAAATAGGGATCGATTGGCCACTAAATTGGGAGAAAAAGGGAAAAATCAGAAATAAATTTATAGAAACTAATTTCAGCCGCTTGTATCCGCGATCTCACCCTTTCGGTCACTACCCAAAGCTCATGACCATAGGTGAGGGTTGGAAGGAAGACTGACTGGTAAATTGAGAGCTTTGCCTTCCGGCTCAGCTCCCTCTTCACCACAACGGTCCAGTACAACGTCCACATTACTGCTGATGCTGCACCAATCCGCCTGTCAGTCTCCCGCTCCATCCTACCCTCACTCCTGAACAAGACCCCGAGATACTTGAACTCCTTCATTTGAAGCAACAACTCAGCCCCAACTCGGCGGGAGCAATCAAAATCAAAAAATCAAAATTTCTGAAATGAAAATTTATGCCAGCCCTAAAATAGTCTGTGAAAAGTATTCTGCAAATAAAGGATCTGGGGAAACTTGGTTTAGGTTCTTCTTCCCTGACACCTCTACAGGATGCGTTAACATTGGCAGCTGCTAGCTGATAAACTCTCTACACATGTTGCGGGTGTAATCCGGCTATCATCGCCTGTGAAATACAGAAGGCCTTTCCCCCTCTGGCACTACCCGGAGACAAAGGGAACTGACGATAAGCTCTCATTTCTTTCCCACATGCTCTTCACAGCCTTAACTTGAGCCTTAACGTTCTCAAAGCTCTCAAATTACTCTGATTTAGTGTCACTGCAGAGTTTTGATTTCGACTTCATCATATGAGTAAAGAGATAAAAAAAGATGTAGAATTAAACTTACAGGTCACTAAACAAGAGCGAGAACGGCACTTTTCTCGGACAGAGTTGAGGATTCTTTTCCCGTGTGGTGTCCAACATGGCCGGGGTGAATTTGGTTTTTTACACCCATCAGGGGTCACCCACTCAGAAAACAACTGCCCTTGATGTACTTAAAGGTACCTCGGATGAAGGTGTCCGTCGAACAGCAGATATTCTATGCAGAGCACACTCGCCTTCTCAGCATATGCTGATCATCATTTCATCTCGGATCATGTTTTGTGTATGCGTTCGTGTGCCTGCAGACAGACCACATGGTGAGCGAGCGGTCACGGCAATGCACATGAACAAAGAGAGACTTCTGCCCCCTCTGTGCCGGGTCCTGTTTGACATTGTACAGCCAAACGGGATTTGGTCATTATTCATGACAAACAGGGGGAGTGGATGAAGGGGGTTACCGTCTACTATTGGTCAGAAAGCCTGGTAATTTTCATTAAGGTCACTCCACAAAAAATCCTACACACACACACACACACACACACACACAGGCCTGTGCAGGGGGTGAAATTTGCAGCCTTCTCTGCAGGACGCCGCGTTGGAAGTGATGGATCTATCTCCAGGTTTCCCCCCAGCGGGTAGTAGAGAGGAAAGACTTTATTCGTCCTACAGCTACACACTAGAACACACACACACACACACACACACACACACATGCAGCGAGTGCTGGCTGAAGAAATGTTGTTTCTGCATTTTTTCCCTCCTGCTGTCCTTCCTCCAGCAGCAGTGGGCAGCCCTTTCCTTCAGCGTCCAGGGACCAATTCCAGGTGGATGTCCATGTTGCTCGGCTTGTTTTTATATGGGATTCTTTGTGATTTTGGAGGAAACCCATGTGAGCACGGGGAGAACATGTAAACCCCTCACAGAAAGGCCTCTAGTCGAGAGATAACCCTCCTGAGCACGGGGAGAACATGTGAACTCCTCACAGAAAGGCCTCTAGTCGAGAGATATCCCTCCTGAGCACCGGGAGAACATGTAAACCCCTCACAGAAAGGCCTCTAGTCGAGAGATAACCCTCCTGAGCACGGGGAGAACATGTAAACTCCTCACAGAAAGGCCTCTAGTCGAGAGATAACCCTCCTAAACACAAGGAGAACATGTAAACTCCTCACAGAAAGGCCTCTAGTCGAGAGATAACCCTCCTGAGCACAAGGAGAACATGTAAACTCCTCACAGAAAGGTCTCTAGTCGAGAGATAACCCTCCTGAGCACAGGGAGAACATGTAAACTCCTCACAGAAAGGCCTCTAGTCGAGAGATAACCCGCCTGAGCACAAGGAGAACATGTAAACTCCTCACAGAAAGGCCTCTAGTCGAGAGATAACCCTCCTAAACACAAGGAGAACATGTAAACTCCTCACAGAAAGGCCTCTAGTCGAGAGATAACCCTCCTGAGCACGGGGAGAACATGTAAACTCCTAACAGAAAGGGTTCTAGTCGAGAGATAACCCTCCTGAGCACGGGGAGAACATGTAAACTCCTCACAGAAAGGTCTCTAGTCGAGAGATAACCCTCCTGAGCACGGGGAGAACATGTAAACCCCTCACAGAAAGGCCTCTAGTCGAGAGATAACCCTCCTAAGCACGGGGAGAACATGTAAACTCCTCACAGAAAGGCCTCTAGTCGAGAGATAACCCTCCTGAGCACGGGGAGAACATGTAAACTCCTCACAGAAAGGCCTCTAGTCGAGAGATAACCCTCCTGAGCACGGGGAGAACATGTAAACTCCTCACAGAAAGGCTTCTAGTCGAGAGATAACCCTCCTGAGCACGGGTTGGAAATGTAAACTCCTCACAGAAAGGCCTCTAGTCGAGAGATAACCCTCCTGAGCACGGGGAGAACATGTAAACCCCTCACAGAAAGGCCTCTAGTCGAGAGATAACCCTCCTGAGCACCGGGAGAACATGCAGACTCCCCCTCACAGAAAGGCCTCTAGTCGAGAGATAACCCTCCTGAGCACGGGGAGAACATGTAAACTCCTCACAGAAAGGCCTCTAGTCGAGAGATAACCCTCCTGAGCACGGGGAGAACATGTAAACCCCTCACAGAAAGGCCTCTAGTCGAGAGATAACCCTCCTGAGCATGGGGAGAACATGTAAACTCCTCACAGAAAGGCTTCTAGTCGAGAGATAACCCTCCTGAGCACCGGGAGAACATGTAAACCCCTCACAGAAAGGCCTCTAGTCGAGAGATAACCCTCCTGAGCACGGGGAGAACATGTAAACTCCCCACAGAAAGGCCTCTAGTCGAGAGATAACCCTCCTAAGCATGGGTAGAACATGCAGAGTACACACAGACAGCCACTGCACACTGACAGGCCTGGGGAGAACATGCAGACTCCCCCAGTGCCAACACTGCCCCAGGTGGGAATCGAACCCAAGACCTTCTTGCTGTGAGGCAGCAGCAAAGCAAGCACTGCACCACTGAGCCAACAGGGCTTCAAAGGGTAGGGTTGGGGTTGGAAGGAGGACATATTGAGAGGGATCATGTGATTAAAAGATTTTGCCAACATTGCAGAACAAGGTGCTAGGCTGAGAAAATCCTGACCGCTGGTGGTGGTGTTGGATAGAGGGTGTGTGTGTGTGTGTGTGTGTGTTTGGGGGGGGGGTCCCCTATCCTTGTCTGGTGTCAGAACAGTGACAGCTGAAAGCTTCATGGAAGTATAAAGTGGCCATTCTGGAGGAGTGCACCCATACTGTGCTACTGCGTCTCAACATATTTCCTAACAACCCCCCTGATACACATGGCACACACACACACACACACACACAGATCCCTTGAACCAATCTAAACTATCATCCATCCATCCATCCATCCATTATCCGAACCGCTTATCCTGCTCTCAGGGTCGTGGGGATGCTGGAGCCTATCCCAGCAGTCATTGGGCTGCAGGCGGGGAGACACCCTGGACAGGCTGCCAGGCCATCACAGGGCCCATACATACATACACATACACACATTCACACTTAGGAACAATTTAGTACGGCCAGTCCACCTGACCTACATGTCTTTGGACTGTGGGAGGAAACTGAAGCACCCGGAGGAAACCCACGCAGACACGGGGGGAACATGCAAACTCCACACAGAGGACGACCCGGGACGACCCCCAAGGTTGCATTACCCCGGGGCTCGAACCCAGAGCCTTCTTGCTGTGAGGCGACCGTGCTAACCACTGCGCCACCCTGCCACTTATTAGATTCACTCACGGAGAATTATTTTGGCCAATTTCCACTTGTAGTCTGGAGCATGGAAGAGCCTTTTATGTAACAGAGAGATAGGAAGAAAACCTCTTGCTGTTCTACTGCAAAGGAAAAACATGAGATGGTTTTATGCAAATTTTGGATGAGTGTGACATTTTTCTTCCAGCCAAGTGCTCAACTCAACTCAGTTTTATTTACACAGCTTTTTACACACAACACAGCCGAGCCAAAGCGCTTCACAGCACACAGAGGAAAACAAAAACAAAAGAAAGAAACAAAGACAAGAGAAGGAAAAGAGGTGTGATGATAATAATAATAATATAAACAATGATAATAATAACAATATAAACAAACAACAATAATAGTAATCGTAAGGATAAGTGGTTTGGATAATGAATGAATGAATGATAATAATAATGATGATGATAATAACACATGCACTGTGAGGGCTCACCTAGAAAGGAGCCATTGGGAGTAGTCCCGAACTCCCAGTACTACCACGCCTACCTCTGGCAGACCTGGAGAGAGACCGGCTGAGGGACACGTCCAACTAACCATCAGCTGCAGCTAGTCTGCCATCACTCTGCACAAGGCAAAAAGACCAAGACTTTGGGGAGAAGGGGAGTACAGCTTGTTGAAAAAGGAGATGTGGGTTTTTGACCGTATTCTGTGACCGAGCCATCGGAGGAAGAGCGACCCCGGCAACCAGACGGCGGAGTGAGAGACAACAACAGATGAAAGGCAAAGACATCTTGGTACCTTGTTTCCCTCTTGTGTCTCACTCCCTCTCCTGTCTTGTCTTCCAGAGCGACCCCTGTTAAGTCACCCAGCACACTGTAAAGAAGGTCCCGGGGTGTCTGGGTAGCGTGGCGGTCTATTCCGTTGCCTACCAGCACGGGGATCATCGGATCGAATCCCCGTGTTGCCTCCGGCTTGGTCGGGCGTCCCTACAGACGCAATTGGTCTTGTCTGCGGGTGGGAAGCCGGATG
Organism: Lampris incognitus; assembly: GCF_029633865.1. Lineage (NCBI taxonomy): Eukaryota > Metazoa > Chordata > Actinopteri > Lampriformes > Lampridae > Lampris > Lampris incognitus. Next base: position 45,447,154 of record NC_079224.1, on the reverse strand, counting down.
TGGGTATGTGTCCTGGTCGCTGAACTAGGACCTCCTCTGGTCAGTCGGGGCGACTGGGGGGAATAGCGTGATGCTCCCACATGCTACGTCCCCCTGGCTAAACTCCTCACTGTGCGGTGAAAACAAGCGGCTGGGGACTCCACATGTATGGGAGGAGGCATGTGGTAGTCTGCAGCCCTCCCCGGATCAGCAGAGGAGATGGAGCAGCGACCGCGACGGCTCAGAAGAGTGGGGTAATTGGCCAGACACAATTGGGGAGAAAGGAGGGGGGGTCCCAAACCATGAAGAACCTCAGTTTGCCCCACTCCCTGCCCCACCGTTTAATTAATAAAGTGTATTTGAGCTCTGCAACACTAGTTTGCCCCTGTTGAGTGTTTTTCCCAGACCACATGGACACACAGAGTCCATATTGACAACACAGGCCTGCAGAGACTTCTGTGCTACAGGAGTTTGGCTGTCATCGGTGATGTCTTCCAACTCTGTCAGAGACTTTAGCAGATTTCCAGCCAGGCACAGGAAAGTCCTCTTCGACTGGTAGAATCCATTCATCTGGTAAACTGGTGAGAATGACTGGTAATTCTGAGATGCACCAGTTACCACGGAAGGACGAAGCTTTACTTCCTTCCCTGGATGGAGCCAATACGCTTTGAACTGAACGGTCCTGCTGCAAAGTCATTCAAAGGCGCTCACGGCCTCGTGGGAAAAACCTCAAGGTTGGAAGCTGAGCGGAGGTCCTCTTCAATGTCTCGCGTCAGCTCGGCAAAGACTTTCAGGAGTCCAGAAAAGCTCCGCGTCTCTAAACAGGGATGTGATTTTTTTTTCCACGGCATTTCAGACTTTCAAAGGCAAAATCCTTGCTAATGGGGGAGCAATGTTTTTGTGCTTTGCTGCAAGCCTTTAGATAGATTTTAATAAGATGAGCTGTTGATCCCTGAGGGGAACCAGCTCCTCACACAAGACAGAGGTGGACAGAGGAGAATGGAGATTACAAGGCAGTAACGGGTGGAAGTTAAAATAAGGTGAAGAGAGAGCTTCTTTATGATGCTCATAAAGTGTCCAAATGTCTCGTGGCTTAAAGGCAAACTTTCTTTTTGAAACCCGATAACCATTTAATTCAGTATTTTATCTCATTTCTCTTAAGAAATCCCCACAGGTGACAGTTCCTTATCTTTCTTACCCATGCAGTCGTCAGGGTGGAGAGTCTGTGTAATAGTCCCTATCCTCTTTTATGAAAGGGTTTTTGCATTCTGAACAGAAGACACAAAACCAAATTCCTTTTCCTTGTCGACTTAGATGGTCTTACATACTTAGCTATTCATAAGTTATTAAATATTCTTACATTTTCTACCTTACAGAGCCATGTTATGTTCGATGAGATCCTATGTGACCTGTTGGCTAGCACATTTTTTATATTATGAGATTAAACACTCTGGTCACCAAGTTAAAATGAGGCTGTTGTAAAGTTAAAGTGAATCCATGGTAAAACACGGAAGATAGAGCTGGATATAAATTAACAAATCACGCGAATAACTGGATATCATATACAACTACCATATCCGTCTCCTGAAGTCTACTGTGTGTGCAAGAGACCATGGTGCGAATGGGAGGAGAAAGGGGGTAGGGGTAATTCTGAAGGAAGAGTGTGTCAAGAGTGTGCTGGAGGTGACGAGAGTGTCGGACAGAGTGATGAGTATGAAGCTGGAATTCGAAGGTATGATGATGAATGTTATCAGCGCATATGCCCCGCAAGTTGGGTGCGAGATGGAGGAGAAAGAAGAATTCTGGAGTGAGTTGGATGACGTGGTGGAGAGGGTAGCCAAGGAGGAGAGAGTGGTGATTGGAGCGGACTTCAATGAGCATGTTGGTGAAGGGAACAGGGGTGATGAGGAGGTGATGGGCAGGTATGGTGTCAAGGAGAGAAATGTAGGACAGATGGTAGTGTATTTTGCGAAAAGGATGGAAATGGCTGTGGTGAATACACATTTCAAGAAGAGGGAGGAACACAGGGTGATGTACAAGAGTGGAGGGAAGTGCACGCAGGTGAATTATATTTTATGTAGAAGGCGCCATCTAAAAGGGATTGGAGACTGCAAGGTGGTGACAGGGCGATCAAGGATATAGATGGAATTGTCTTAAGTGAGGAGAGTGTGTTGAGAAGATGGAAGGAGTACTTTGAGGGGCTGACAAATGAAGATAATGAGAGAGAGAGAGAAGGTTGGATGATGTGGAGATAGTGAATGACGAAGTGTGGTGGATTAGCAAGGAGGAAGTGAGGGCAGCTATGAAGAGGATGAAAAGTGGAAAGGCAGCTGGTCCTGATGACATAACTGTGGAGGCATGGGGGTGTTTAGGAGAGATGGCAGTGGGGTTTCTAACTAGATTGTTTAACACAATCTTGGAAAGTGAGAGGAGGCCTGAGGAGTGGAGAAGAAGCATACTGGTACCGATTCTCAGGAACAAGGGTGATGTGCAGAACTGTAGCAACTACAGAGGTATAAAGTTGATCAGCCACAGCACGAAGATATGGGAAAGAGTAATAGAAGCTAGGTTAAGAGGAGGAGAGGTTATGATCAGCAGCAGCAGTATGGTTTCCTGCCATGAAAGAGCACCACAGATGTGACGTTTGCTATGAGAATGTTGATGAAGAAGTATAGAGAAGGTCAGAAGGAGTTGCATTGTGTCTTTGTAGATTTAGAGAAAGCATATGACAGGGTGCCGAGAGAGGAGGTGTGGTATTGTATGAGGAAGTCGGGAGTGGCAGAGAAGTATGTAGGAGTGGTGCAGGATATGTATAAGGGAAGTGTGACAGTGGTGAGGTGTGTGGTTGGAAAGTTAGATGGGTTCAAGGTGGAGGTGGGATTACATCAAGGATCGGCTCTGAGCCCTTTCTTGTTTGCAATGGTGATGGACAGGTTGACGGACAAGATCAGGCAGGAGTCTCCGTGGACGATGATGTTTGCGGATGACATTGTGATCTGTAGTGAGAGTAGGGTGCAGGTGGAGGAGAGCCTGGAGAGGTGGAGGTATGCACTGGAGAGAAGAGGAATGAAAGTCAGGAGGAGCAAGACAGAATACCTATGCATGAATGAGAGGGAGGACAGTGGAATGGTGAGGTTGCAAGGAGTAGAGGTGATGAAGGTGTAAGAGTTTAAATACTTGGGGTCAACTTTTCAAAGTAACGGGAGTGCAGAAGCGAGGTGAAGAAGAGAGTGCAGGCAGGGTGGAGTGGGTGGAGAAGAGTGTCAGGAGTGATTTGTGACAGAAGGGTACCAGCAAGAGTTAAAGGGAAGGTTTACAAGATGGTAGTGAGACCAGCTATGTTGTATGGTTTGGAGACAGTGGCACTGATGAAAAGACAGGAGGTGGAGCTGGAGGTGGCAGAGATGAAGATGATGAGATTTTCATTGGGAGTGATGAAGAAGGACAGGATTAGGAACGAGTATATTAGAGGGACAGCTCAGGTTGGACGGTTTGGAGACAAAGCAAGAGAGACAAGATGGAGATGGTTTGGACATGTGTGGAGGAGAGATGCTGGGTATACTGGGAGAAGGATGCTGAATATGGAGCTGCCAGGGAAGAGGAGAAGAGGAAGGCCAAAGAGGAGGTTTATGGATGTGGTGAGGCAGAGGAAGATGCAGAGGACAGGAAGAGATGGAAACGGGTGATCCGCTGTGGCAACCCCTAATGCGAGTATCCAAAAGTAGTAGTAGTAGTAGTAGTAGTAGTAGTAGAAATCCATTAATCCGGATGTCATCATCATGGAAGATTCCATGTAAACTATGTGACGGTATTAAAGAAATCTCCCAGATGTCTTGTGTAAATACTCTGACGTCATGTTGGCTCAGCACACGGCCAGTAAGACTGGGAGTGCCGGGATGGCAGCTCATTCCATCAGGTGTTTTTGAAAGGACCCTGATAGTCTGAGTCATACTGGCTGCCTTCACAGTCACGTTCTACCGTCTGGTCGGGAAGCTGGTTTGGGCTTTACGTGTTTTGTCTCTTCTGTATTGAAGAGTGACGCCGGTGGAGTTTCTCAGCATTGGGTCTATGTGACGTCACACATCGCTCTTCCAGCAGACTGCACAGCGCCTCCTGATGGTATTACCACAGACATACAGCAACACTGACTACTTTATCACTGATGGACAAACAGGACTCACACTTTACGACAGGGCCTCAACTCTTAAGTGTTAAACAAAGCCAGTGCGGTGAAGTGGATGACACACAGTTTCTGCTCCCCGTCCGTCTGGGTCATAACTGCCCCTGCATGGCCGCCGCACTTCATTCTGCTTATGATACAAGGTGACAGCCGGTGAAATAGAAACAGCACACAGATCAATCATGCTGGCAGCCACTGTCTGTTTCTTACTGAACTGGGAACTGGGCCACCTCCAGCAGGCACTCCAGCTCTTCTGAAACGCTTACCTCCCCGTTTCAGACTCCGAGGCTTCATCACAACCTGTTTTCCAGGCCTCCTGCTCTCTAACAGGAACCTCAGAGCTCTGACATGGAGGCTTCAGAGACAATTTTCAGAAAGAATTGCTCTCAAGTTGGCATCAGAATATTCTATACTGCTCAAGTGGGTTTGCAGGTGCAGGAAATGCGACTTGCTTTGCTTGGATGCTCGCATGAAACAGACACGGTTTCCCACAACATTATTAAGTAGAACATCCAAGACTATAAACTGAGCATCCATAGGAGTAATAAATAAATAATAATAAAAACAAACATCAGGAATAACAGATCACTGCTATGGAAGGGCATCGACTTCTTTTTTTATACTGAGCTCCGCTTGCAGATTAATTCTGTCTAGGACACACTGGCACACAAATTCCCCCGCGTGGTGTGCCAAGCCCGCCGACGGCACGGGCTAAACAAAAGACGAAATGCAAATTGTCTTTTAAAGTGTTGGCTTCGGCTGCAACTCAGCCACGAAGACACACATGGAACACAGCTTATTTGCCCCCAAGGATTTACTTTACGTATCCTACAGCCTATGGTGTGTTTGTGTGTGCGTGCACAGTTTCGGCGTGGCGTCTGCACTGCCCTGTCGCGGCCTGTTTCTCATTCATTAAAACATAATAATAGTAGTAGCCCAGTGAGGTCAACTGAAAACCCACAAACAGTGAAATGTATATGCCCCTGGTGCCTACCCTGCTCACAATTCAAAGTAATCATGCAAAAAGATGGGAGATACCCTGAACACCAGGGAACAAACAACAATGCTGCATAAATAATTTTTCTCCCCAGTTGTACCTGGCCAATTACCCCACTCTTCTGAGCCATCCCGGTCGCTGCTCCACCCCCTCTGCCGATCCCGGGAGGGCTGCAGACTACCACATGCCTCCTCCCATACATGTGGAGTCACCAGCCGCTTCTTTTCACCTGACAGGGAGGAGTTTCACCAGGGGGACGTAGCACATGGGAGGATCTCACTATTCCCCCCAATTCCCCCGACCGACCAGTAGAGGCGCTAGTGCTGTGAACAGGACACATACCCACATCCGGCTTCCCACCCGCAGACACGGCCAATTGTGTCTGTAGGGACGCCCGACCAAGCCGGAGGTAACACAGAGATTCGAACCTGTGATCCCCGTTTTGGTAGGCAATGGAATAGACCGCCACGCTAGCCAGACGCCACATTAATAACATTAATCATACAACACAGGTTACTCTTTTTGAGTATTGTATCCGAATGTTGCTGAATAGATGCAGGACTGTGAATTCAACATACAGCTGCTGGATATTTGTGTAAAGTATTCTGCCCCACCCGGCTCATGCAAGTCATGCATGCGAGTACTCTACTGAATAAAATTAATAAAAGCGTGGCGGTCTATTCCATTCCCTACCAACACAGGGATCGCCGGTTAGAATCCCCGTGTTACCTCCGACTTGGTCGGGCGTCCCTACAGATACAATTGGCCGTGTCTGCGGGTGGGAAGCCGGATGTGGCTATGTCCTGGTCGCTGCACCAGCACCTCCTCTGGTCAGTCGGGGCACCTCTTCGGGGGGGAGGGGGGGCTGGGGGGAATAGTGTGCTCCTCCCATGCGCTACGTCCCCCTGGTGAAACTCCTCCCTGTCAGGTGAAAAGAAGTGGCTGGCGACTCCACATGTATAGGAGGAGGCGTGTGGTAGTCTGCAGCCCTCCCCGGATCGGCAGAGGGGGTGGAGCAGAGACCGGGACGGCTCGGAGGAGTGGGGTAATTGACCGGATACAACTGGGGAAAAAAGGGGGAAGAATACAAAACATAAAAAGAATATTCTCAACCCTTCTTCTCTGGCTGTGAGATTGGATCCCCATGTGTCCATCCAAAACCAGGCAAGTCACCAGTCCCCCCTCGTTATGATTTACTCTGAACAGAAGGAGTTCGAGTGATATGTAACTGCAGTAGGACACGTTATTGAACGCATGTACGTACCGTCCCCTCTTCTCTGCTTCCTGTCCTCTCTGTCTCTGGTACTGTCAGTTGGCTGGAGCTCTGACCCGTCTACTACGTGCTGTCGGTCGGTAGCGTGTCGTGTCAGTGGTCTGAGGAGTTAAGCTACTGTCTCACTGATTGTGGGACTGGATAACAGCCTCAGCAAGGCGCCCGGAATTCATACGTCAAACTGAGTCGTGAGGCAACGGAGTCAAAAGTTCTGACAAACAACATCAGACCACGAGAAGTTCGCCGCAGCTCAGATCCAAATCAGAGGTAAAGTGACAGCAGAGGCACCAGCCACTTCTCCGCTCCCTCCCAGATTAATGTCAACCCCACCCCAATTCCACTACGGGGGAAGGGGATGCACCTGGTTGACCTCATCTTTGGGGAGTCGTCGACCAAATCTAAAAATCCTGACTCCTAATTATCTTATATTTCCTCGCCGTATAACTGGGTCACTCCAGAGGAAATGAGTTTCGGTGGCGGTTTTTCCGCCTCGCTGGTGGCGGACGGAGACAGGTGGAGGGAGACAACGGTGCCCCTGACAAACATGGCCACCGCAAATGGACTTCAATAAAGCCGGAGGTTTGTTGGAGCCGACGTGAAACTAAGCTGGGTCAAACACGCCTGTTCTATATAATTGCAAATTTGGACTGGCACAGGGGCCGGATATAGCCGTCCCAGAGGGCACCGCGAGCTCATCAGTCAAGGCAGTCCTTATGACGTCGCAGCTCATCCATCAACCACTGCTGGCTCGGTGTCAAAGTGCAGGTCTGTTTTGGAGTTATTGACAGAGAAAATGCTGTGATGATGAAAAATCACACTATTAAGACTCCCCCCGGAGGAACCGGAGAGGCCCACATCCCGTCACGCTCCTTTTAATGAACAGCCATTTGTGTTTGTTTACTCGGCTTATGAAACCAGACCGATTGACCCCATTCCAAAACTGTGACTTGCCTTTATGTGCCGCAGTGCTGCCGAGACACAATATCATCAGTACTTTCTCAACAAGACATCAGTATGTACCACAGTACATACTGATACACATAGTAGTACACAGACAACAGTACCTCTAACAGTACTAACATAGTACCACAGTACATACTGGTACACATGGTACACAGACAACATTACCTCTAACAGTACTAACATAGTACCACAGTACATACTGATACACATAGTAGTACACAGACAACAGTACCTCTAACAGTACTAAAACATAGTACACCAGTACATACTGGTACACATGATACACAGACAACAGTACCTCTAACAGTACTAACATAGTACCACAGTACATACTGGTACACATGGTACACAGACAACATTACCTCTAACAGTACTAACATAGTACCACAGTACATACTGATACACATAGTAGTACACAGACAACAGTACCTCTAACAGTACTAAAACATAGTGCCACAGTACATACTGGTACACATGATACACAGACAACAGTACCTCTAACAGTACTAACATAGTACCACAGTACATACTGGTACACATGGTGAACAGACAACAGTACCTCTAACAGTACTAACACAGTACCACAGTACATACTGGTACACATAGCACACAGACAACAGTACCTCTAACAGTACTAACATAGTACCACAGTACATACTGATACACATAGTAGTACACAGACAACAGTACCTCTAACAGTACTAACATAGTACCACAGTACATACTGGTACACATGATACACAGACAACAGTACCTCTAACAGTACTAACATAGTACCACAGTACATACTGGTACACATGGTACACAGACAACATTACCTCTAACAGTACTAACACAGTACCACAGTACATACTGGTACACATAGCACACAGACAACAGTACCTCTAACAGTACTAACATAGTACCACAGTACATACTGGTACACATGATACACAGACAACAGTACCTCTAACAGTACTAACATAGTACCACAGTACATACTGGTACACACGTACACAGACAACAGTACCAAAACATAGTACCACAGTACATACTGGTACACATAGTACACAGACAACAGTACCTCTAACAGTACTAACATAGAACCCCAGTACATACTGGTACACATGGTACACAGGCAATAGTACCTCTAACAGTACTAACATAGAACCCCAGTACATACTGGTATACATGGTACACAGACAACAGTATCTCTAACAGTACTAACGTAGTACCACAGTACATACTGGCAGTGGTGCCCCCAAGGGGTGGCCAGGAATGGCCACGGCCCCCCTGATACTACCCCCCCCCCTGCTGGCGCCCCCAGCCACGAGTCGCAAATGCTTCTGATTATGCATATTATGCTTCTATCTGATATTTTACATTAGGTGCTATTCATTTAAATCAATAATGTATCTTTTTCATAATAATTCATGTCAAAGAAAGTAACCAATGCATAGCCATGCAGCCAGGCAGCCAGCCGCTTTCCATCGTCCGTCACTGCGTCACACTCCCTCCCTCGTACAGTCTGCCTCTGACAGCAGCTCAGCAGCTTCTGTTTCTAGCTAGCTGTAGGGCTGCACGACTCTCAAGTTTTTGGAATCGACTTCGACTTTGGTTTAAAATATGAGAGTCGATGGAATCGACTCCATAAAGTACCGTCATATAGATTGTGCTTTTTGGGTCCGCTATATGCGCCATGGCTCGCATATACCCCGTAATGTTTTATGCGGCAATATAGTTTATCCAATCAATTATCACATCCACTTGGATTTTAAATACTAAAATGATCTATGTTCAATAATGTGTATACATGTTTCCCCAAATAGTGCTCAATAAACCATTAAAAACGGTTTAGATATGACAATTAATATTTACCTCATCTATTGTATGTTAGCTTACTAACATGAAGGTGATCTTTAAGAAATAGAAAAACAATATGGTAAGAACAATACATTTGTAACTCTAACTGTAAAAAAAATAAGAAACCAAAGTATTTCAGTATGCGATTCCTTAACTCTCAGATTGACAGTTTTCAACTAGAGTATACAGTACACTGCAACAGCATAATAGAATTCCTGAAATTCAGTCATGGCTTTTGGTTTTGGTGTGCCACCCCAAGATTTTCAGTGGCCCCATTTAGCCCCCCCTATGAAAAATGTCTGGGGGCGCCACTGCATACTGGTACACATGGTACACAGACAACAGTACTAACATAGTACCACAGTACATACTGATACACAAGGTACGAAGACAACAGTACCTCTAACAGTACTAACATAGTACCACAGTACATACTGGTACACATGGCACACAGACAACAGTACCTCTAACAGTACTAACATAGTACCACAGCACATACTGATACACTTGGTACGAAGACAACAGTACCTCTAACAGTACTAACATCGTACCACAGTACATACTGGTACACATGGTACAAAGACAACAGTACCTCTAATATTACTAACATAGTACCACAGTACATGGTGATACACATGGTACACAGACAACAGTACCTCTAACAGTACTAATATAGTACCACAGTACATACTGATACACATGGTACACAGACAACAGTACCTCTAACAGTACTAACATAGTACCATAGTACATACTGATACAAATGGTACACAGACAACAGTACCTCTAACAGTACTAACATAGTACCACAGTACATACTGATACACATGGTACAAAGACAACAGTACCTCTAACAGTATTAACATAGTACCACAGTACATACTGATACACATGGTACACAGACAACAGTACCTCTAACAGTACTAATATAGTACCACAGCACATACTGATACACATGGTACATATACAACAGTACCTCTAACAGTTCAAGGGGGCCGTTGACAAAACACAATAGATATTTGACTGTTTTTATGATTTTTTTCAAACCCCCCCCCTTTTCTCCCCATTTGTTTCTGGCCAATTACCCCGCTGTTTTTGAGCCGTTCCGGTCGCTGCTCCAACCCCTCTCTGCTGATCCGAAGGGCGCCCCGACTGACCAGAGGAGGCGCTAGTGCAGCGACCAGGACAAATACCTACATCCGGCTTCCCACTGCAGACTCAACCATTGCGTCTGTAGGGACGTCCGACCAAGCCGGAGGTAACACGGGGATTCAACCTGCCGATCCTGTGTTGGTAGGCCATGGAATAGACCGCTACGCTACCAAGACGCCCAGTTTTTATGATTTTATGTATAAATCACTTCATGCCATTACACTCGATACTTATTTTAGTGAAAAATAGAGAAATCTTATATCATTATATATAAATTAAAAAAAACTCGTTTGTCAAAACTTGGTTTGTTATCAGACCTTTGAAGAAGATCAAGTTGTGTTAGTCTTCAGATAGTTCAGGATGCTGCAGCTAGAATCCTAACTAGAACTCTAAATCTAGAATCCTAACTAAATCTAGAATCCTAACTAAAACTGGAATCCTAACTAAAACTGGAATCCTAACTAAAACTGGAATCCTAACTAAAACTAGAATCCTAACTAAAACTAGAATCCTAACTAAAACTGGAATCCTAACTAAAACTTGAATCCTAACTAAAACTAGAATCCTAACTAAATCTAGAATCCTAACTAAAACTAGAATCCTAACTAAAACTAGAATCCTAACTAAATCTAAAATCCTAACTAAAACTAGAATCCTAACTAAAACTGGAATCCTAACTAAATCTAGGAAATTTGACCATATTACACCAATTCTTGCCTCCCTTCATTGGCCTCCTATCCATGTTAGATCAGACTTCAAAGTGCTTCTGTTGACTTATAAAATCCTAAATGGGCTTGCCCCATCATACCTGTCCAATCTCCACCTCGAGGTCTTTGCTTTCAAAATACAGGGCTCCTAAGTTAAAAAGAAGTCAGCTGGTGGCAGGGCCTTTTCCTATTGGGCCCCGTTCTTGTGGAATAACCTGCCTGCTGCCATCAGACGAGCAGAGTCTGCTGAGTCCTTTAAATCCAAACTTAAAACTCATCTTTTTGCCTTAGCCTACAATTAGTGCCCCCCCCCCCAATTGTACTTGGCCAATTACCCTACTTTCCGAGCTGTCCTGGTCGCTGCTCCACCCCCTCTGCCGATCCGGGGAGGGCTGCAGACTACCACATGCCTCCTCTGATACATGTGGAGTCGCAAGCCACTTCTTTCACCTGACAGAGAGGAGTTTCGCCAGGGGGACATAGCACGTGGGCGGATCACGCTATTCCCCCCAGTTCCCTGGAGGTGCTAGTGCAGTGACCAGGACACATACCCACATCCAGCTTCCCACCCACCAACACAGGTGGGACACGGCAAACTGTGTCTGTAGGGACGCCCAACCAAGCCGGAGATAGCACGGGGATTCAATCCGGTGAGCTCCTTAGGCAACGGAATAGACCACTACAACACCTAGAGGCCCCCACAATTAGTTGTCTTTAAGTTGAGTGCTTCACAACCTGTACTGCATGGTGGGTCGGTTTCTGTTTCAATTAATTTACTAAGCACCGTTCTGCCGACGAGATTATAGAGTATAGATTATTGACTATTGCAAACTGCTCTCTTCTCTCACATGTCTTTTCTCTCTCTGAATGATGTATTCTCCTTTCTCTTCTTCTGTGTGTGTGTGAATGGTGTGATGTGAGTCTTCCCTGTGTAGTCTGTCCTCCTGTCAGGTCTCCATGGTGACAGTGGTCGCGTGGCTCAGATCCTGGGCTGTTCCGGTGGCATCGGGACACTGCTTGGCATGCTTTTCCTCATATCCTTCATATATTTTATTCGGGGGGGGGGGGGGCAGCCGGGATCCACTTCTGACACCAATGTAATGAATTCAGGGCCAGCCGGGACCCAATTCTGACACCAATGTAATGAATTCAGGGCCAGCCGGGAACCGCCGCCACAGCCGGGACGCGAACCTGGGTCACCCGCACCACCGGCGACTATGTTAACCAATCGACTAAAGGGTCCGACCCGTTAGCCAAGGGCTAGCGAGTCTAGTCATCCGTGGCCGTTACAATACCCACCTCCTTCGGGAAGTGCATCCCCGCGTTTCAGCATAGGAACCTCCCCGCTCCCTCATGCCTCTGGGCGCATGTGCTTCCGATGGCCTCACGATCTCATCATGCCACTTCTGACACCAATTGAAGGGGTCAGAAGTGGGTTCACAACTTCGAGGGGTCAGAAGTGGGAGAAATTCGAGCAGATTCGGGGGGCAGCTGGGAACCGCCGCAGCCAGGACGCGAACCCAGGTCTCCCACACCACGGGCAACTTGCTAACCAGTCAACTAAAGGGTCCGACCTGCCGTCCGCGGTGGCGTAGCGGTCTAAGCATCGGCTTGGTGTCGATGCAGTTGCCCACTGGGGACTGGGGTTCGCGCCCCGGTCTCGTCAGATCCGACTATGGCCGGACTCGGTGAAGCAGCAATCATTGGCAACGCTGTCTTCGGGAGGGGGGCGGAGTCGGCTTGTGTTCGTCATGTGAATGCGTCTCTGTGTGTGTCGGAAAAACAGTGGTTCGGCTTGGATTCGCCTTGTCACGAAAGTGGGGAGGCGCTTTCCTTCGAGACTGCCGGCCGGAGAGATGCAGTTGGCGAACGCATGCAATACGAGGGTGGGTGTTTGAATTAAAATAGGGATCAATTGGCCACTAAATTGGGAGAAAAAAGGGAAAAATCAGAAATAAATTTATAAAAAAAAAAAAAAGGGTCCGACCTGTTAGCCAAGGGCTAGCGAGGCTACACATCCGTGATCGTTACAATTCCATTATAATTCTGTTATCCTCTTTCAGTTGTTGTATTGTGTAAACTGTGTAAACACGTATTGTTTAAATTGTGTAAACACAACATCCTTTGTACGTTGTCCATCTTGGGAGAGAGACCCCTCCTGTGTTGCTCTCCCTGGGGTTTCTTCCTATTTTTTCTCTCCGTTAAAAGGTTTCTTTAGGGCATTATTCCTAATCTGATGCGAGGGTCTAATGACAGGATGTTGTGTTGCTGTAAAGCCCCCCCAAATTTGTAATCTGTGATATTGGGCTATACAAATAAAATTGACTTGACTCGTTAACCGATGATGTGTTTTCCTTCATGATGGTATCGTGAACAGTCGACGTCAGCTGCGTGTTTCCTCATATCCCATTCCTAAATTAAACTCTTCACACATATTTACATTCTGTTACATCGTGGAGCGCTGTAATCCGGTTGAACCTAAATGAGGTGGAACAATGCCATTCAGTCTATCTGATCAGCAGAAAACACCAGCGGGTCTCAGAGGGCCCTGACTGCCGGAGGCTGTAATTTGTCACCTGGCTGCCCTTGAGGCTGGGGAAGCCATTACACCGCTGCCAAGAGGAGGTGTAAGCAATCAGTGTCGCCCATCCAAAAGGCGCTGCGTTCATTAGCTGCAGCTAAGCCTCGGTCCCGCTAGCTGCTGTGCTGTTTGGTCTCTGGAGTGCAGGAGAAAGACTTTGTTTCTCACACAAAGAGAGGGGCGCAGGAGGGGTCGCGTCATTACCATGGGACTGATTTGCAAACAGGAGGTCACAAAATCCCTGAGGTTGGGTGGCTTCCATTTTATTTTATACTGTCAGTCCCCTCATATTACTGGAATATATGCTATTAGTGGCATTAAAATAATATAGAATTATATGAATAAGTAAATAAACAAAGAAAAAACCATGTTGGTGGGTGCTCTGTTTGCTACACTGCCATGGAAATTTCAAATATGGTCACAGCAATCTGCTGTTGTGTAGTTTATTCACTAGAACGACCGGGATTTCACTCCTACCTAAAACCACCGGTTTTTTAACTCTATATGCTGTTGAGATAAATACCCAATTGAGATATTAACGCATTACGTACGTTAGTATGTCTGTTAAAAAACTAACTGACACCAAAATTACAGGACAGAGCAGTGAACGCGCACGATCCCGTGCAAAGTACGCGCGGTCATTTTGACTGCTCATGGTCGTTTTAGGTAGATCCATTTTAGGAGCATTCAGGGAGGGGCAGGTCTGTATACTTTTCTTTTTCTTTTTTTAAACAAAGTTATTAAACTTTGAAAATCCAAAACCGTCAAAAGGACAGCCTTGGTCATTCTAGACGGACATAGATATCCCATCGAACTGTGTCGTACAAGTCTGAAACAACGGTTTTGGAACTGAATCCCCCCCCCCCCCCCCAGACAGCTCGGAAAGCGGATCCAGTGTTTTTTGAATCTCGTCTTTAAATGACGATTTGTTCACAGTTATGTTGCCAACCCCGCCTGTTCAAGTCTCTCAGCCCACACTGTCCGGTTTGAGTTTAGCCGTTTCTGTGAAAGCACCTGTTGGTTGTGAAGGTCCAACCTGAAACGGACACAGAAAGTGGAACATTTGGAATTCTGTGAGCAAACAGACAGACAGACATGTGCAGCAGACTGTAATAATTTGGGGGAGGACAAACAGTTAGTCAATTAGTTTATTGGATAGATGTGGCACACATATTTTACGCCATTAAAATGGATACTGCCGTCATTTTGAAATACCCCAGGTTACCATATTAGTGTTACTCAGGCCAACCACGTGTCCCTCAGAGGCCTGCTGTGTACAGTTAAGCTAGGACAGTTTACATGTTGGGAATGTCATCTCATTGGAATAACTACCTCTTTTTTTAGCATTTTCACTGAATTGATCTCCTTGTATGTACGAACTTCAACCGAGTGCACTAAATCTATCAAAACCGGGGCGTCCGGGTAGCGTAGCGGTCTATTCTGTTGCCTACCAACACGGGGATCGCTGGTTCGAATCCCCATGTTACCTCCGGCTTTGTCAGGCGTCCCTACAGACACAATTGGCCATGACTGCTAGTGGGAAGCCGGATGTGGTTATGTGTCCTAGTCGCTGCACTAGCGCCTCCTCTGTTGGGGGGGAGGGGGAACTGAGGGGAATAGCGTGACCCTCCCATGCACTACGACCCCCGGTGAAATTCCTCACTGTCAGGTGAAAAGAACCTGTGTACTTCTATCACTTTAGCATAGTATACATGTCACATTCGGGTCACTGACATGTCACTGACCCAGTTTATCCCCTGTGGTAAGTACTAGTAGGTTAGCTTATGTTGCTAAGAGGTTAGCTTGTGATGCTAAGAGGTTAGCTTGTGATGCTAGCAGGTTAGTTTATGATGCTAAGAGGTTAGCTTGTGATGCTAACAGGTTAGCTTGTGATGCTAAGAGGTTAGCTTGTGATGCTAGCAGGTTAGCTTATGATGCTAAGAGGTTAGCTTGGGATGCTAAGAGGTTAGCTTGTGATGCTAACAGGTTAGTTTATGATGCTAAGAGGTTAGCTTGTGATGCTAGCAGGTTAGTTTATGATGCCAAGAGGTTAGCTTGTGAGGCTAAGAGGTTAGCTTGTGATGCTAAGGTTAGCTTGTGATGCTAGCTGGTTGAGCTGAGAGGTTGAGGAAACAAGGGGAACATGAAAAATCTGAGGATTCAATTTTGCCGTTCAAGAGTAATTTTCTCTCACATTATTTAGGATTTGCCTTCAGCATTTTAAGCAATATTCTAAAGTTCAAAACGGTATAGATCAGCAGTCATCTTTTTTTTTTTTAATTAAGTTAGCTTATGTTGCTAAGAGGTTAGCTTATGATGCTAAGAGGTTAGCTTGTGATGCTAGCAGGTTAGTTTATGATGCTAAGAGGTTAGCTTGGGATGCTAAGGTTAGCTTGTGATGCTAGCTGGTTGAGCTGAGAGGTTGAGGAAACAAGGGGAACATGAAAAATCTGAGGATTCAATTTTGCCGTTCAAGAGTAATTATTTAGGCTTTGCCTTCAGCATTTTAAGCAATATTCTAAAGTTCAAAACGGTATAGATCAGCAGAGTCATCTTTTTTAATTAAAGGGCGGCGGTTGGGGGATGCTGATTTGATTTCGATGGTTTAATATGAGCGTCCTTCTCAGTAATCACATTACGTTATTTGTTTTCAAAGCGACCTAAGAGAGGAAGACGTCAGAAGGAAACATTTTTCATCGTTTTGGGCTGATGTCTTGGGCCAAGGGCTGGCCCAGGTTTATCAATTGTCCAAGAAGGGCAGATTAGCCACTGTACAACACATGATGACCTACTCGGTGCTAAATATTGATTTATTTAACTCGGATAAATTAGAGCCTGTCCCTGGCTGTATAATAGCTAGATGTGTGTACGGTGTGGGAAAATATAGATTATACTGTAATGCCGATGAATTACCTCCATTTTAACGACACTTGTTTGTTTTAATGGCAGACGGGGAGGACACAAACCCCACAGGGACATCACTTCCTGAATAATCGTCAGCTGGGAGGCCTTCGTAGAAGCTGTGATTAGAGCCGAGTGTGTGTCTGCCACATCACATGACCCCCGCAGAACCACAACGCTGTAAGTGTTAAGTTATCTTTACATTTCTGTTACTAGCAAATAATTGATATTATGAATTGATTAACGTTAATTAAAGTGCTACAATGGGTCCATGGGGCCCCGTCCGTAGGGTTGGTGGTTGTGTCAGGAAGGCCATCCCACATAAAGTGTTGCCAAATCAACATGCGGATTGGCAAGACCATACCGGATCCCTCTAGGCCCGGATTAACAACGGCCACCGTTGGTGCTGCGCCCCCCGATGGAAACTGTAAAATCCACCGTGGTGACCCCTGAGAAACAGGGAATAAGCCGAAAGAAGAAAGTGCTACACTGGCATGGTGGGTTGTGGGTTCAAGGGTTCGGGTTTCCCACAGTCTGAAGACAAACATGGAAGTGAACTGGAGTCTCTAAATATTAGTTAGTTGTGAAAGGTGTGTGTGTGTGTGTGTGTGTGTGTGTGTGTGTGTGTCCTGTGATGGGGATCTGTCCAGGGTGTTCCCTGTCTGCCCAAGGCATGCTGGGATAGACCCAGTACCCCAATAATGCTCAACTGGATTAACTGGGCAAAGAAAGCACATGAACAAATATCAATTCATGTTTGAAATGACATATTAACGTGACGAGCATAACCCCGAATTTACCCCTCACATCAAACTCCATAGTATTTTACTTTTATCATGGGGCAATTACACGATGTTATATAACCACACTCATCATCACAATGATACTATAACGGAAATTATAAAAGCCACTTTACTGTGTCATTGTGTTCTTACAATGACATTCTCTGCATGTAGCCGTCCTATTGTATAGGAGCAGTGGGCAGCTGCAACGCCCGGGGACCAACTCCAGTTCTTCTTTCCACTGCCTTGCTCAGGGGCACAGGCAGGAGTATTACCCCTAACATGCATGGCTTTTTGATGGTGGGAGGAAACCGGAGGAGACCCACACAGACACGGGGAGAACATGCAAACTCCACACAGAAGGGACCTGGGACGGCCTGGGGTTCGAACCCAGGACCTTCT
Organism: Lampris incognitus; assembly: GCF_029633865.1. Classification (NCBI taxonomy): domain Eukaryota; kingdom Metazoa; phylum Chordata; class Actinopteri; order Lampriformes; family Lampridae; genus Lampris; species Lampris incognitus. The sequence continues at coordinate 45,429,395 of NC_079224.1, read as the reverse complement.
TGCTGTGAGGCAACAGTGCTAACCACTGGGCTACCATGCCACCAATCCTAATAATACGTATTTATAATCCTATAAATACTGTATTATATTAAATAATATCTGCTCTACTGGCTGCTGCCAGGGAAGAGGAGAAGAGGAAGGCCAGAGAGGAGGTTTATGGATGTGGTGAGGGAGGACATGCAGGTGGCTGGTGTGACAGAGGAAGATGCAGAGGACAGGAAGAGATGGAGACGGATGATCCGCTGTGGCGCCCCCTAACGGGATCAGCCGAAAGGAGTAGCAGATATCTGCTGTACTTGTACATGACATGTGAAGTATATCAGTGTGGTATACGTAGTATTAACGGAAACGTCAGTAGCACATCGTGGCTGCTTCTACCTCTGTTTTTAATCTAACAGACCAAAAATGGCGCCATCCTGAGAGTATGCAATCCCACATGCTGTTGTTCATTGCTCGTCTACTTTATAAATAAAACAATAAAGTTGAATTTTAGTAACAATGATCGTAATACCTACAGAAATGGAAATGGATGATCCGCTGTGGCGACCCCTAATGGGAGCAGCCGAAAGTAGTAATAGTAGTAGTAGTAGTAGTAGTACCACCTATAGTACAGTTACTAGATCCCCAGATCCTCAGATTGAAAATCTGCCTTGTATCCAGCCACCTGTTAAGAAACCAAACTAGCAGACAACAGCTACAGTCCAGCGTTACCACCCTGCAGCCTCAGAATGGGTCATTAACGTACAAACATCCTGTCTGGCTGGGGGCCCAACGCTAATCACACATCCAGTCTGTCCAGGAGTTGCCCTGGCAAAGCCGAGGCTCGCTGCAGACCAGAAAGCCCCGTCCTGTGCTCTCAGCTCCTCGTTACTGTGGAGGAGGTCTCTGTGCCGGGAGCTTGTCTGCAGGACGGGCGACGCTCCGAGACAGACTCGGTGATCTTGGCGGGGTGCACAGGTGGTCCTGCTCCGGTGGAGTACAGTACCGAGGTATATGATGCAAACAGGCGAGTAAGAAACGCCCAAAGGAAGCGATGGGGGGAGGAAAAACAGAGGAGAGTCTGTCAGCTGTCACCATAGTGACACTTCATTAGCAGGTAAACTATTTCCCTGCCAGGAAGGTTCTCTATTTTAATACTTTGATTTATAATCTATTCTTTACGGCTCTATTGGCTCTTATCGTAGTTTATCTTAACTAATCCTCCTGCCTCATCTCATCTCATCGCTCCTCATCTCATCTCATAGCTCCTCATCTCATCTCATCGCTCCTCATCTCATCTCATTGCTCCTCATCTCGTCTCATCGCTCCTCATCTCATCTCATCTCATCGCTCCTCATCTCATCTCATCTCATCGCTCCTCATCTCATCTCATCTCATTGCTCCTCATCTCGTCTCATCGCTCCTCATCTCATCTCATCTCATCGCTCCTCATCTCATCTCATTGCTCCTCATCTCATCTCATCGCTCCTCATCTCATCTCATTGCTCCTCATCTCATCTCATCTCATTGCTCCTCATCTCGTCTCATCGCTCCTCATCTCATCTCATCTCATCTCATCTCATCGCTCCTCATCTCATCTCATCTCGCCTTAACTCAAACACATATCAAACAGTAAAATGTATGAAGATTGAAATGAATTTTGGTTAGGAGACTTCAGTGTGTGAGTGTTCGAGGCGTCCGGGTAGCATAGCGGTCTATTCCGTTGCCTACCAACACAGGGATCGCTGGTTCGAATCCCCGTGTTACCTCCAGCTTGGTCGGGCGTCCCTGCAGACACAATTGGCCGTGTCTGTGGGTGGGAAGCGGGATGTGGGTGTGTGTCCTGATCACTACACTAGCGCCTCCTCTGGTCGGTTGGGGTGCCTGTTCAGGGGGGAGGGGGAACTGGGGGGAATAGTGTGATTCTCCCACGCGCTACGTCACCCTGGTGAAACTCCTCACTGTCAGGTGAAAAGAAGCGGCTGGTGACTCCACATGTATGGGAGGAGACATGTGGTAGAGTGGGGTAATTGGCCAAGTACAACTGGGGAGAAAAGGGGGGTGGGGGGAGGGATCAACAAAAAATAAATAAAATAAAACAATAATAATAACACAACTCCAGGCAATTCTTTTAAATTTGTAATCAATCATGAAATATGCTTCTTCTTCTTCTTCTTCTTCTTCTCCCGGCTTGTTCCCTGTTTCTCGGGGTCACCACAGCAGATTTGATAGTTTCCATCAGTATCCTGTGAGGGCACAGCACCAATGGTGGTTGTTGTTAACCCAGGCCTGGACTGATCCGGTATGGAGCCTGGACTGATCCGGTATGGTCTTGTCAGTCCGCATACTGATTTAGCAAAATGTTATGTGGGATGCCCTTCCTGACACAACCACTAACCCTACGGACGGGGGCACAGGCGACGCACTGGGTGCCGTCCCAGTATTCCTGCACTTGCACCCACACCTGTCACAGGTCAATCATGAAACATTGCTAATGTTAAAACAAGTGAACACATGAAGTGGTAGGGCCAGACTATCTCATGAAGTGGTAGGGCCAGACTATCTCATGACGTGGTAGGGCCAGACTATCTCATGAAGTGGTAGGGCCAGATTATCTCATGAAGTGGTAGGGCCAGACTATCTCATGAAGTGGTAGGGCCAGACTATGTCATGAAGTGGTAGGGCCAGACTATCTCATGAAGTGGTAGGGCCAGACTATCTCATGAAGTGGTAGGGCCAGACTATCTCATGAAGTGGTAGGGCCAGACTATGTCATGAAGTGGTAGGGCCAGACTATGTCATGAAGTGGTAGGGCCAGACTATGTCATGAAGTGGTAGGGCCAGACTATGTCATGAAGTGGTAGGGCCAGACTATCTCATGAAGTGGTACGGCCAGACTATCTCATGAAGTGGTAGGGCCAGACTATGTCATGAAGTGGTAGGGCCAGACTATGTCATGAAGTGGTAGGGCCAGACTATCTCATGAAGTGGTAGGGCCAGACTATGTCATGAAGTGGTAGGGCCAGACTATGTCATGAAGTGGTAGGGCCAGACTATGTCATGAAGTGGTAGGGCTAGACTATTTCATGACGTGGTAGGACCAGACTATCTCATGACGTGGTAGGGCCAGATTATCTCATGACGTGGTAGGGCCAGACTATCTCATGACGTGGTAGGGCCAGACTATCTCATGAAGTGGTAGGGCCAGACTATGTCATGAAGTGGTAGGGCCAGACTATGTCATGAAGTGGTAGGGCCAGACTATGTCATGAAGTGGTAGGGCCAGACTATGTCATGAAGTGGTAGGGCCAGACTATGTCATGAAGTGGTAGGGCCAGACTATGTCATGAAGTGGTAGTGCCAGACTATCTCATGAAGTGGTAGGGCCAGACTATGTCATGAAGTGGTAGGGCCAGACTATCTCATGAAGTGGTAGGACCAGACTATTTCATGAAGTGGTAGGGCCGGACTATCTCATGAAGTGGTAGGGCCAGACTATTTCAGATTGTTTCAGATTATTTGAATTCCAACGTTTGTGTCAAACTTTCTGGAAGTGGAGATATGATCTTAAACCAAGTTAGGTGGTTTGCGTGAAAAACACTGAAACGTCATTAAAATAATAATCAAGACACACTGGGAAGGGAAATGAAATGAACAGTTTCATGAGGAAATATATTTTTAAATAGAATATGAGATGAAATAGCTAAAAAATGACCCACTGAATAGAATAAATGACAGACGAATATTTTTGTAATGCTCTGACTGAAAGGCAGCTGGTGCCATTGAGACGCCCATGAACCATTTCAGCAAAAAAAAAAAACAAAAACAAAACACTTTTAACAAAATGTAATGATGTCAGGAACGAGTAGGAGAAAATACAACATGCCCCTGTTGTTAATGAACACCCAACAGGGCTTTTAACAGGTTCTGTTCAAGCCAGACATCAACAGCCAAACAGCATCTGCTTGGTTTCTATAGCGCGGCTCTGTTCTCCCCGCTGGATAACAGGATGACATGCATTCTGTGTCTCCGTGACAACCGCTGCTCATTCCGACTCTCGCTGAAGCATCCCTTCTTCCCCAGATCACCATGGTGACACCTGTTCGCCCCCCCCCCCGTCAAACCTGTCAGGGCTCACCAGTCACATCTGATCTGTGTTTCCATGGCGATGCACCTGACTGACACACCCGAGGGCCAATGACATGATCGAGGTATTGATGCCCAGTGTGACTGGCCAGCTCTGGAGCCATGGCGGTGGTGTCAGCAGCTGTCTAAACATCTCCCAGCTACGGTGGAGATTCTGGTGCAGGGTTTCCCCGAGGGCCTGATAGCTAATGATGTGCAGAGTGAACAGCAAAACTCTTAATTAGGAATAAGGATCATCTAAATGTAGTGATATGTATAGTGTACTGCCTATATGTAGTGAGATGTATATGTATAGTGTACTGTCTATATGTAGTGATATGTATATGTATAGTGTACTGTCTATATGTAGTGAGATGTGTAATGTCCTGTCTATATGTAGTGATATGTATATGTATAGTGTACTGTCTATATGTAGTGAGATGTGTAATGTCCTGTCTATATGTAGTGATATGTATGTATATGTATAGTGTACTGTCTATATGTAGTGAGATGTGTAATGTCCTGTCTATATGTAGTGAGATGTGTAATGTCCTGTCTATATGTAGTGAGATGTGTAATGTCCTGTCTATATGTAGTGAGATGTATATGTATAGTGTACTGTCTATATGTAGTGATATGTATATGTATAGTGTACTGTCTATATGTAGTGAGATGTGTAATGTCCTGTCTATATGTAGTGATATGTATATGTATAGTGTACTGTCTATATGTAGTGAGATGTGTAATGTACTGTCTATATGTAGCGAGATGTGTAATGTCCTGTCTATATGTAGTGAGATGTGTGATGTCCTGTCTATATGTAGTGAGATGTGTAATGTCCTGTCTATATGTAGTGAGATGTATATGTATAGTGTACTGTCTATATGTAGTGATATGTATATGTATAGTGTACTGTCTATATGTAGTGAGATGTGTAATGTCCTGTCTATATGTAGTGATATGTATATGTATAGTGTACTGTCTATATGTAGTGAGATGTGTAATGTCCTGTCTATATGTAGTGATATGTATGTATATGTATAGTGTACTGTCTATATGTAGTGAGATGTGTAATGTCCTGTCTATATGTAGTGAGATGTGTAATGTCCTGTCTATATGTAGTGATATGTATGTATATGTATAGTGTACTGTCTATATATATATCACATATTGTCCCTATGTTATAGGGCGGCACGGTGGCCCAGTGGTTAGTGCTGTCGCCTCACAGCAAGAGGGGCCCGGGTTCGAACCCCGGGGTTGTCCAACCTTGGGGGTCATCCCAGGTCGTCCTCTGTGCGGACTTTGCATGTTCTCCCCGTGTCTGCAGTGGGTTTTCTCCGGGTGCTCCGGTTTCCCCCACCATCAAAAAGACATTCATGTTGGGTTCCTGTCTGTGCCCCTGACCAAGGCATGGCAAGACCAGCTCTCCGGGTGCTGCATGGCGGCGGCCCACTGCTCCTAGATACACAGCTAGGATGGGTTGAATGCAGAGAAAGAATTTCCCCACAGGGATCAATAAAGTATCTCACAAATAAATAAATATATAATAATAATAATAAAAAAGCCTCTGCACCAGTGTAACCAAGGTGTTTTTCTTATCAGATGATGCAGTTGTGAGTCTGTGGTGTGTCTCAGACCATGCTCATATGTCCAGCTGTGACGGATTCAGCGTAGACGTGGCGTCTGGGCCGGCCATGTTATTAAGCTGAACTCTGACACAGCTGAGGTGAGCTGGTCTGAGAAAGCCCTTTAACCCTCCGGGGCGCTGCCTTTGGCAGAATTGGTGGAAGGATTGCGATAGTGACGGAGCACAGATGCTCCTGCCCGAGATTTCCCTGTTAAACCAGACGGGGAGAGAGCCGCCCCAGCGGTGGCCTTCCAGTGGACATCTCTACTGTTTCATCCAGGTACTCAGCCCCTGCTGTCTGTTTTTCTATTACTGAGGAGGATACTCATCCTCAAAACACACACACACATACACAGCAACAAACAGGTACACAAACACCCTCTCTCCTCATCATTCTTCTTCTTCTTCTTATCATTATTGTTATTCATTCATTTATTCGTTCATCATCAGCCGCTTCTCCGGGGTGGGGTCACGGTGGCAGCAAGCTAAGTAGGGCACTCCAGACGTCCCTCTCCCCAGCAGCGCCCTCCAGCTCCTCCTGGGGGATCCCAAGGAGTTCCCAGGCTAGATTGGACATGTAGTCCCTCCAGCGAGTTCTGGGTCTACCCCGGGGTCTCCTCCCAGTTGGACGTGCCCAGTAAACCTCCAAAGGAAGGTGCCCAGGAGGCATCCTGATCAGATGCCCGAACCACCTCAACTGGCTCCTTTCGATGCGAAGGAGCAGTGGCTCTACTCTGAGCTCCTCACCCTATCTCTAAGGCTGAGCCCAGACTCCCTACAGAGGAAACTCATTTCAGCCGCTTGTATCCGCGATCTCACCCTTTGGGTCACTACCCAAAGCTCATGACCATAGGTGAGGGTTGGAAGGAAGACTGACTGGTAAATTGAGAGCTTTGCCTTCCGGCTCAGCTCCCTCTTCACCACAACGGTCCGGTACAACGTCCACATTACTGCTGATGCTGCACCAATCCACCTGTCAATCTCCCGCTCCATCCTACCCTCCCTCCTGAACAAGACCCCGAGATACTTGAACTCCTCACCTGAGCCAACAACTCATCCCCAACCCGGAGGGAGCAGTCCACCATTTTCCAGTAGAGAACGGTATCGTCACTGCTATTTATAGCTAAATGCTTACCCTTAAGTTTATTTGTTGTCATGTGAAGTACTTTACACTGGGATTGTATGTAAAAATATGCAACATAAATAGAATTCAGTTGATGGATGGATTGGTGAGCATTGGTTTTAAAGTGGTCTCTATTGACTTAAAACAGTGACTGTAACCCCTTCAGTTCTTCACATATCTGAGTGATCCACTTTTGCAGCAGAGCATGTAGCACAAACCATGAAACAAGAAGAAACTACATCCAGCGTCCAACATCCAACACGTCCTCAGACTGTCCGATGGAGACCCAGGCCACAGACACATCTACAGTCAACCTCAGAGGAGGGCATCTGAAAAATGGACATTGGTTGACGTCTTTCACGGTGAGTTTCGTTATTTCCATAATTCCTCCTGCACCGTCTACTCCTCTCGTCCACATACTTTGTCTTACTAATGTCACTCGGGTATATTTGTGTATCAAGAATGTATTGTCGTTTCTATCACGTACTTGATTACACAGAAGAAATGACATTTCGTTTCACCCAGCCCACAGCAGTGCAACACAAAAGACAAAAACATATCCAAATTTCCAAAAATGCCCCCCCCCCCAGGCACAGCTCCGGGCAAGGCCGTGGTCCCTGGGCCCACTGGACGAAGCAGACCAGGCTCCCCCCAGCTGATCCAACGCCAGCTCCCCCACCCAGACCCCCCCACACACACACACACCTCCTCCGCACTCCACACGACGATATAAACGCAGACGCAGACAAAAACACTGCACAGTCGACGCCAGGCGAGGCCGCCGCCGCCCGACCCCCCCCCCCCGGCCCCTCCTCTCGGGCTCAGCTCCGAGCAGGGCCGTCCATATACGTGTTATATAAGACGGTTCACATGTAAATAGTGCCGTGCCCGGTGAAAACGGGCCTGTTCAGAACGGGCCGATTTGTGATCCGAGTGTGGGGAAGGTTGAGCTGCGGTATTTATACCCCCGACGTCGTCACGCGTGTGACGTCATCACATCTGTGTCACGCACGTGACATCACCGCGTCTGTACATCCGGCGCGAAAGTATAGCACGCTACCCTCGGCCTATAGAGAACCGCTCATCCCAACAACTTCACACTCGACACGTCACGTCCTTGGGTCAGTACACTTTCTTGAAGCAAGCGGCAATATCTGTCCCGATTTTACCAGCAATGTCTTGGAATACGCATTATGAGACTGGAAACTAGATAAAACACCCCCCCTCCCCCACCAGCTGATCTCTTTCTTCAGGGCAACCCAAGTTGAAATGACGGCTCAAGTCCGTGTCTACTTTCATCGGTCTTGTGCACCACAAATTAAACTCGTACGTGCAAACAGCAGCTGTCCTCCGGTTTTACCAGGACGTAGGAAAATAAGCCGACGTTCCGGAGTGACCACGGAGCGACAGAGGCTCCTCTGGGTTTCATGACACATTCACGAAGCCAGAATGAGCTCAGCGGCAACAAGACTTTTGCAAGGCACCATGGGACGCCTCTGCCACCACACCGCGGATTTATGCCTCGGCCTCCTCGGCATGAAAAAGCTGCTTCTGCTACTTTTAACAATTTATTTCCCATGATAGCTGCACACATATATCACCCCGACCACGCCGTGAGCGGCTGTCTGAGAATGTGGAGGAGAGTGTTTTCCAGTGTGTGTGTGTGTGTGGGGGGGGGGTTGATTTATCTTCCTTATGCTCGGAACCACAACACTATCTGTTGTTGGGTCCAGCATGTGTTTCTCAGTCTCGCATGCTGGCTTGGTTGTGCGTTTGTTTAAAGCGACGTTGTGTGTCGGACCACGGTGTTCCTGACCTTTGAACTCCTGTCACCGTCGCTTGTTTAACACGTTGGTGTTCGTAGAACCACGCTCATTGTAAGCCATGCTTTATCAGGATACGGAAAAATGCTGAAAATCTTAAGAAAAAAAACGGTTTTAAGCATCGCCAGTGTTTGTACATTTTCCTCTCCTGGCCAAGCTGCGAACTGGACAAGTAGAAACGGTTCTGCTGCTCCCAGAAAGGTGAGTCGGTTCATCTGGACACGACGTTTCATCGCTCCCATAATGCCCCCTTTCCACTACACGGTACCGGCTCGACTCGACTCGACTGTTTCGTTTTCCATTACTGGAAAGTACCGGCATTTCGGTAACTGGTACCACTTTTCTGGTACCACCTTTGTCGAGGTTCCAAAAAAAAACACCGGAGCGGGTACCAAAACCAATGCAGACCAGCTACACTGAGGGGGTTCTGCTACGGTAACGGAAAACGACACTGCGAGTCGAGTCGAGCCGGTACCATGTAGTAGAAAAGGAGTGTAAGTGACCTCTTCGGTCTCAACTGACTGCAGGTATCCCCACCCTTATAAACAATACAGTGGCATAACGACCCAAACCAATGATGATCGGTTTCATATGTACATTGCCGTGACTATTAACTCAAGTTACAATGGCCATGTGTGCTATTCCCCCAATCCTCGGGATGTAAATCTCAGGACGAACCACATTGCACTGACCACCATTTGATCCTTGGCTCTGCCTTCACTCTCTCCCCTCTTCTTGGTCTCTTAAGTCCTCCTACAGACCACCATCCGATGCTGCCTAGCTACGTTCTCCCCTGGCACCACCTGGCAGTCTCCAATCTCTTTCAGATCACGCCTCCTACATAAGATATAGTCCTCCTGTGTGCACTTTCCTGCACTCTTTATACGTCAACCTGTGTTCCTCCCTCTTCTTGAAATATGTATTCACCACAGCCATTTCCATCCTTTTCACAAAATCCACCGCCATCTGTCCTTCCACATTCCTCTCCTTGCCCATATACCCGCCCCATCACCTCTGTCCCCTCTGTTCTCCCTCTCTTCACATTCAAAGGTAGTGTATGTGAGGGCAAACTAATAGATGGCAATTCGTCTGTTGATGACCTCAGTGTCAGTCATTGACGAGCCAAAAGGATTTTATTCAAGACATTTACACTGAGCTCCTGGATGTAGCTGTCCACAAATACTGTACAGTAAGCAACAACCCTTGTCTTACGTCGTCATCTCATGGTTACTGGTGGTTTTGCTACATGAGGTGACCAGAAAACAACAAATTGTACAATGCAATGGGACAGTGTCAAGTTAGCTAGTTGACTTAGGTTAATTTATCCATTGAACGGGTCACCGTATCCATCATCGCAACAAGTGCCCCCCCCCCCCTGTGATATTTGGCAGGAGCCGCCACTGTCCACCACTAAAGAAACACAGGTTGCCATGTGCCAGAAATGCAGCAAATCAATCCATTTTGATTTCCTTTATGACATGTTCCTCATGGCTATTGGAATTGGATTTTGGTCAGATTTGAGACACTTAGCCATACTGCACTTTAACCTGGTATCGGCCCTGATCTACTGTGACCATATTTCAGAGGTGCGTACTCTAAACAACCCACGCATGTGCAGCACAAACAGTATTTGTACAACACTTGTCTTGTAACAAAACCGACCAGCTGTATCTGCGCACCTTAAGCTTGTGCGGGGCTTTAGAGCAGCGAGAGGTTACCCACCCTGTAAAAACACATGTTATCTGACTAAAACTGACTGAAAAATCCTCCACAGACAAGGATGACGAGCTCGCTCATGAGATGTTATCTTGCCAATCCGCTTAAGGGAGGAGCTGTCAGAGGATAAAGTTACCTTTCTATACAAGGACCTTTCCTCACGATAAAAATCAGAATGACTTGATTTGCAGGCGCAGCACAAAGAAGATGCCGGCACACATACAGCACCGACAACAGAGAACAGACTGTCCATATACATCCATTTGTTCACCATGTACACTTCATTTAATTCAGGGCCACAGAGGGGGCTGCAGTCTATCCCAGCATGCACTGGATGGAGAGCAGGCAAACACAGTGGACAGGATGCCAGCCCATCACCACACACACACACACACACACACACACACACATTACCTACCACCAGTCTCTAATTGTCTAATTCACCTGTCATATGTCTTTGGATTGTAAACTGGTGTATACAATGAAAAAAAAAAGCAAAAAAAACACACACACACATGCACACAGAGAGAACATGCAACCTCAACAAAGACGTGTTGTGCTGACATCCAGAATAGAATAGATATACTATTTTCTCATTTGCTTAAAAGCAATCCTCAAATTAATATCCACACTCCCAAAACAGTGTGTCAAAACCCCTCATTATTAACTAGTTAACCCAAACACACCAGTGTCATCGTACCTCCGAAACAAAAATCAAATAAGTATTGAAACTTCAGCAACTTTAATCTCTTATTCAAAACACATCTTTTTAACAGTCTGTTTACTGAAGGCGAACAATCCTTGACTTTTTTAACAGCCGCTAATCTGTTTGACTGATTGAGCAATCCTTTTACCGTGACTAATTTTCATGTCTTAAGGATGACTAAGGTGAACCTTGAACCTCGTCTTCCTCAAGCTCAAGTCGTGTACCAGAGGCCTGGGAGTTTGAGGGTTCTGCACAGTATCTTAGCTGTTCCTAGGACTGCACTCTTCTGGACAGAGACCTCTGATGTTGTTCCTGGAATCTGCTGGAGCCACTCTCCCAGTTTGGGGGTCACTGCCCCTAGTGCTCCTATTACTACTGGGACTACTGTGGATTTCACCTTCCACGTCCGATCTAGTTCTTCCCTCAGCCCTTGGTTTTCCCTAGTTTCTCATGCTTTCTTCCTGATGTTGCCATTGCTCGGGATCGCTACATCGATCACTACTGCTGTCTTCTGTTCCTTGCCCACCACCACAATGTCTGGTTGGTTAGCCAGCACCTGCTTGTCAGTCTGGAACTTGAAGTCCCACAGGATCTTAGCTGTGCCATTCTCAACCACCTTTGGCGGTGTCTCCCATTTGGACTTGTGGACTTCCAGTCTGTATTCAGTACAGATGTTCCTGTACACTAACCCAGCCACTTGGTTATGCCTTTCAGTGTACACTTCCCTAGCTGGTATTTTACACCCTGCTACGAAGTGCCGGACTGTCTCAGGGACATCATTGCACAGCCTGCATCTTGGGTCTTGTCTGGTGTGGTAGACCCCTGCCTCAATCGATCTGGTCCTGAGTGTTCTGTTGTTGTGCTGCTATGATCAGAGCCTCTGTGCTGTCCTTCAGTTTGTCCTTTTCTATTCACTGCTAGGATTTGTCAATGTCAGCTACGTCTTCTATCTGTCGATGGTACATCCCATGGAGGAGCTTGATCCTCCATAATAAGCTCCCCTTCTTCTTCCTCCGCACTCTCCGACTTTTGCTGCCTGACGTACTCACTCAGCAGTTCATCCTGGGGGGCCCTCTTTCTGATGTACTCATGGATGTTCCTTGTTTCATCCTGGATAGTGGCCCTGACACTCACGAACCCTCGGCCCCCATCTTTTTGCTTATCGTACAGTCTCAGGCTGCTGGACTTTGGGTGGAACCCTCTGTGCATAGTGAGGAGTTTTGTGAGGAGTTTCCGTGTTCTGATATCTGTGGCCTTTATCCCCTCCTTTGGCTAGCTTATTATTCCAGCTGGGTATCTGATGACTGGTAGGGCATATGTGTTGATGGCTTCGATCTTATTCTTCCCATTGAGCGGGCTCCTCAGGACCTGCCTCACTCTCTGGAGATTTTTGGCTGTAGCTGACCTCCTTTCTGCCTCCTGTGGTTTCCATTTGCCTGTGGAATATCCAAGTGCTTGTAACTGTCCTGTATGTCTGTTATAAACAGATATCTGTTAACAAGACATCCATGGGGAGAGACACACACATATATGTGTGTGTCTCATTATACTCAATCTGAATTCAGGTAGCGTGGCATGTCAGTATTGTCCTGTATTGTAATAGGGTCACATACTCAGCGGGATAGATGGAGTTAATGGTGAGCCCTTTGGAGCACAGACGAATGTCCTGGAGGTAAAAAGGCGCTCTGTGCAGCGATAGTCTGAAGACATACATTTTAAAATGTGTATTCATTCACTGGAATCTGAGACCAACTTGCTTTTATCTTTCTACCAATTCAATTTCTTTTGCTTTTTACCCCAGAAGATATTTTTTTCCTTGTCTCTCTCCCTCCCTCTCTCTCTCTCTCTAATTCCCTCCCCAGAGAAAATCAGGATGCGTTGTTGTTTACGATGTACAACGGGTCCTGCTGTATTTAATTCAGCGTGTTTCGGTGTATTGTAGCTCTCTGAAAAACCCTGATCCTTCCAAATGCAGCGTGTCAGAAACTGCTTTTATTCTACGGTCTGTGATATGAAAACTGTTGTGAGCAGTGCAGTGTCAGTCCCCCCCCCCTTTGGATTTTTCCCTCTTTTTCTCCCAATTGTACTTGGCCAATTACCCTATTTTTTTCAAGCCATCCCGGTCGCTGCTCCACCCCCTCTACCGACCTGGGGAGGGCTGCAGACTACCACATGCCTCCTCCCATACATGTGGAGTCGCCAGCCGCTTCTTTTCACCTGAAAGTGAGGAGTTTCGCCAGGGGGACAACGCTATTCCCCCAGTCCCCCCCCCCCCAACAGGCGCCCTGACCGACCAGAGGAGGCGCTAGTGTAGCGATCAGGACACATACCCACATCTGGCTTCCCACCCACAGACACGGCAAATTGTGTCTGTGGGGATGCCCGACCAAGCCGGAGGTAACATGGGGATTCAAACCGGCAATCTCCGTGTTGCTAGGCAATGGAATACTAGACTGCTATGCTACCCTGACACCCTGTCAGTGTCAGTTTTAGTGTAAAAGCTTTTCTCTTTTTTTAATCAGACAGCTTCGGTTTGGCTTTTTACTGTTCATAGAGCTTCAGCCTTCATGAAAGCTGGCAGCTCGTAGCTAGCACCGATGCTGTGAAAGCTACACTGAGGAGAGATGCTAACATGCATCTTTTAGCTGGTTTTAATTGAGACTGTCACAAAGAGAATGGGAGATGAAAACACAGAACACATCACAAAGCAATGGTAAAGCTTATGTACTGAAGACTGGCGACCTCTGGGTAGGGAAAGCTACAGCCCAAGAGCCGCTGAGCATGGAGCCAGAAGAACTTACTGTTTAAGAGGAGCATCTTAATGACCAACAGCAGTAGACTGTAGTTGTACTGGTCAGCTCCCAGTAACCAACAGTACAAGACTATGGTGGCACTGGTCAGCTCCCAGTAACCAACAGTAGAAGACTATAGCGGTATTTGTCAGCTACCACTAACCAACAGTAGAAGACTATGGTGGCACTGGTCAGCTCCCACTAACCAACAGTAGAAGACTGTGGTGGTACTGGTCAGCTCCCAGTAACCAGCAGTAGAAGGCTATGACGGTACTGGTCAGCTCCCAGTAACCAGCAGTAGAAGGCTATGACGGTACTTGTCAGCTCCCAGTAACCAACAGTAGAAGACTGTGGTTGTACCGGTCAGCTCCCAGTAACCAACAGTAGAAGACTATGGTGGTACTGGTCAGCTCCCAGTAACCAGCAGTAGAAGACTGTGGTTGTACTGGTCAGCTCCCAGTAACCAGCAGTAGAAGACTGTGGTGGTACTGGTCAGCTCCCAGTAACCAACAGTAGAAGACTATGGTGGTACTGGTCAGCTCCCAGTAACCAGCAGTAGAAGACTGTGGTTGTACTGGTCAGCTCCCAGTAACCAGCAGTAGAAGACTATGGTGGTACTGGTCAGCTCCCACTAACCAGCAGTAGAAGACCATGGTGGTACTGGTCAGCTCCCAGTAACCAGCAGTAGAAGATTGTGGTTGTACTGGTCAGCTCCCAGTAACCAGCAGTAGAAGACTGTGGTTGTACTGGTCAGCTCCCAGTAACCAGCAGTAGAAGACTGTGGTTGTACTGGTCAGCTCCCACTAACCAGCAGTAGAAGACCATGGTGGTATTGGTTAGCTCCCAGTAACCAGCAGTAGAAGACTGTGGTTGTACTGGTCAGCTCCCAGTAACCAGCAGTAGAAGACTGTGGTTGTACTGGTCAGCTCCCAGTAACCAGCAGTAGAAGACTGTGGTTGTACTGGTCAGCTCCCAGTAACCAGCAGTAGAAGACTATGGTGGTACTGGTCAGCTCCCAGTAACCAGCAGTAGAAGACTGTGGTTGTACTGGTCAGCTCCCAGTAACCAGCAGTAGAAGACTATGGTGGTACTGGTCAGCTCCCAGTAACCAGCAGTAGAAGACTGTGGTTGTACTGGTCAGCTCCCAGTAACCAGCAGTAGAAGACTGTGGTGGTACTGGTCAGCTCCCAGTGTGAATGTGAGTCCCCATATGGAAGTGAAAGGAAAAGCTCAGACGTTCCAGTCTGTCTGTGTCCCACGTAAAGGTTGTGGGGTATTCTCCAAACACCAAACGTTGAAGTCATAGTCTACACAATAGGGATGGACTTATTACAGAGGTGGAAAGTCACCAGTCAGAAATGCACTGATGGCTGCTTTAACCCCCCACAGAACAGCCTGTTTGTGTTTCACGTAGTCAGCATCTGTCTCAATCTCTCCATCTATGCACTTTACATGAAAAAAAAGGGAAGAAAAGACAAGCACAACTTATCAAATAGAATGACACAACATCTGTCTGTATATACACAAATAGGTATATTATTGTGAATCTTTATCTTTATATTGCTTTATAGTGTTGGTTTATGATAAATATTAACAGTGTGTACATTTTCAGGCGTCTTGGCCACACTCTTTGGACACTTCCTGTTTTGGCAGGAAATGAGTACTGAGGATTGTGGGATGGGGGGACAGGAAAAGACAAGCCAATACATCAGTAAAGACCAGTATAGGTAAATTTAGGTATGGACAGGGAAAAACTGGTTTTGGACACTGGTTGTTTTTGTGAAAAGTGAATGTTTTTTCCAGTTCGACTCAGGTTTTCTGTTGGACAGGGAGTAGCACGTTTACGTTCTGGAATGTGGAGTTAGACGGCGAGTTTGGATTTGAGATGATCGCTCTGTGGAAGAGATGAACCGTCTCCAAAGCGAGGGCTGGTGGTGACTCATCAGACCGAATGAAAGGCCTGTGCCAAACAATAACCATCCAAAGAATCTTAATCACTTTCACTTGGTACAAAATAAGCCCTCCAGTATTTTGGTGAGAAACTGAGTTAATCTTACGCAGCATGAGTAATGTCCAAGACCGATGCCGTTATCTGGGTGAAAATTAACTTCAAATTTAGTTCTTCCTCTCAGCCTCTGGACTTCTCTGTATGTATATGAGAATACTTCTTCTTTTTCCTTTTTTTTTTATTCCCCCTCGCCCCCTCTCCCTTTTTCTCCCCAATTGTATTCAGCCAACTACCCCACTCTTCTGAGCCATACCGGTCGCTGCTCCACCCCCTCTGCCGATCCGGGGAGGGCTGCAGACTACCACATGCCTCCTCCCATACATGTGGAGTCACCAGCCACTTCTTTTCACCTGACAGTGAGGAGTTTCACCAGGGTGGCGTAGCACGTGGGAGGATCGCGCCATTCCCCCCACTTCCCCCTCTCCCCCGGAACAGGCGTCCCGACCGACCAGAGGAGGTGCTGGTGCAGTGACCAGGACACATACCTACGTCTGGCCTCCCACCCGCAGACACGGCCAATTGTGTCTGTAGGGACGCCGGACCAAGCCGGAGGTAACACGGGGATCTGAACCGGCGATCCCTGTGTTGGTAGACAACGGAGACCGCCACGCCACCCGGACGCCCCGTGGCAATACTTCTTATCTAGTTGTGTCTGATACCAGTCGACATCGTAGAGATTACAGTCTGCTCCAGTCATTTTAGCCTCTTTCTCCATTTCTTTTCTGACATCTACAGTTGTGTCCATTAGGACTTACGTGGGTGTACTCAGTGTGCAATTAGTCTGCTGTATAAATGGACTGAAACAAATCCACAGGGTTTGTCAGTACTCGGAAGCTATTAGGAAGTGATAGTAAAATGGCAGGTGCTACATGGTACCTGAGAGCACTAGTTATAAAGGCTCTCATGTGGAGGGACTGCATGGGAGGAGCGTTATCGCAAAGGTGGAGGGCATCAATTTGTGCCTCTGTTAAACCGACTGACTCATATGGGTTTCGGTTTTATTTCGTGTTCACATGATGAATGCTCGCCGCAGTTTTCAGAGAAGAAATTAAGGTTGTCACGCTTGTTTTCATCGTTCTGTATGAGAGCCGTCAGCTACACGAACAAACAGCCAACACATCTGACAGTTGCTATGCAGAAGAATGCAAAAAAATAAAAAATGAATCTGTACACCTTCCCACTGCCTGCCATCCGTCTCCGCATTGACCCATATAGGCTCTCAGAACACCCCGGCCAAAAAAAGGCTTAAGAAAAATGTGTTTACAGCTGAGCAGCTAGGTCAATCAGATGCAGTTTGAAATACCGCCACATCCCAGGCCCTTTAAACAGTGTTACGCAACCAACTCTCTTCCACAGTGACAAGTCAAAACACCTTGACACATAGAGAAAAAAAAGGAAGAAACTTGAATCAATTCAACCGCAGCATATCCAAGCATATGGACAGAAGGAAAGGGGGACCTTATGTAGAGGTCATTGGTACGTCACATGGACGTTCCTGCTACTGGACCTTCTTGGTTGAGTTCGTGCGTCATTCTCACTGTTCTTTTTAAGCCGATTGTGTCAGTTTTGACTGCAGCATTTTGAATTCTGAACCTGTAAAGTTTTTTTTCTTATTAGAGCCTTTTTACAGCTTCATGGGTTGATTTAAAGCATCTGATCAGCCGTTCAGATTCCCACAATTCCTCAAAATCATTTGTCGTCATAAGGTTATTTTGACACTTTTAAATATGCAGAGTGAAGGTTCATCGGCCGGCATTTTTTTATTTACTAATTTTAATTTATTCATTTCCAAAATTAAATTAATTTGCAAACAAGTGACAATCAACATTTATAATTCACTAATATATGTTGTTGAATTCTTTTATGCGATTCCTTCAACAATTTAAAGTTCTCATCTCGTCTCATCATCAGTCACTTCTCTGGGGTCGGGTCACGGTGGCAGCAAGCTAAGTAGGGCACGCCAGACGTCCCTCTCCCCAGCAACGCCCTCCAGCTCCTCCTGGGGGATTCCAAGGTGTTCCTAGGCCAGATTGGACATGTAGTCCCTCCAGTGAGTTCTGGGTCTAACCCGGGGTCTCCTCCCAGTTGGATGTGCCCAAAAAACCTCCAAAGGAAGGCGCCCAGGAGGCACCCTGATCAGATGCCCAAACCACCTCAACTGGCTCCTTTTGAAATGAAGGAGCAGTCACTCTACTCAAAGCTCCCTCCGGATGTCCGAGCTCCTCACCCTATCTCTAATGCTGAGCCCAGACACCCTATGGAGAAAACATATTTCAGCCACTTGTATCGGTGATCTCACCATTTCGGTCACTACCCAAAGCTCATGACCATAGGTGAGGATTGTAACGAAGATTGACTGGTAAATTGAGAGCTTTGCCTTCCAGCTCAGCTCCCTCTTCACCACAACTGTCCGGTACAACGTCCACATCACTGTTGATGCTGCACCAATCCGCCTGTCAATTTCCCGCTCCATCCTACCCTCACTTGTGAACAAGACGCCAAGATACTTGAACTCCTTCACTTGAGGCAGCAACTCATCCCTAACCCAGAGGGAGCAATCCACCATTTTCCAGTAGAGAACCATGGCCTCAGACTTGGAGGTGCTGACTCATCCCAGCATTTTCACACTCAGCTACAAACTGCCCCTGCGCGCACCGGAGGTCGTGTTCTGATTTAGCCAACAAAACACAATCATCTGCGAAGAGCTGAGATGCAATTCTGAGGTTCCCAAAACAGACATGCTCCTCACCTTGGCTGCGCTTTGAGGTCCAGTCTATGAATATCACAAACAGAATTGGAGACAAGGGACAACCTTGGCGGAGTCCAACACCCACCGAAAACGTGTTTGACTTTGTGCTGAGAATGCGGACACAGCTCTCACTTTGGTTATAGAAGGACCAAATGGCTTGTAGCAACTGCCCCGGTACCCCATACTCCCGCAGTACCCCCCACAGAGTGCCACGGGATACACGGTCGCAAGTCTTCTCCAATTCCAGAAAACACATGTAGACTGGCTGGTCAAACTCCCATGCCTCCCTCAGCACTTCCTCAAGGGTAGTTGGTCCGTTGTTCCACGGCCAGGACAGAATCTGCATTGTTCCTCCTGGAACCGAGGTTCGACAATCAGTCGGAGCCTCCTTTCCAGCACCCTAGAGTAGACTTTTCCAGGGAGGCTGAGCAGTGTGATGCCCCGATAATATTACTCTAATACAGTAGCGTCTCTCCCCGGTCTGAGACTATCTCCACCCACTGCAGAACTTTGAATGATGCTAAAAAGTGGACATGGGGCTGCTTGCTGCCAGGCCCTGACCGCTACACCAGCATGCTGTTGAACACCACCCCGTAATCTCATGACGTAATATGTCCCAACCTGTCGACTCTACGTCAGCATTGGCCTTGCAAGGTTCAGGGCTGATTTAAAACTGTAGTTGGTGTGTTGACCCTTTTTTGACCCTTTTTTAACCCACGAAATGCTGATTTTTATAAATTTGCAAAGAAATGTCAGTGTTAACACCAGCATGATGTGTTTCATCACCACATAGTCATATCATTCTGTTTACAGCTCAAATTGAAGAGAATGACACGAGAATGTTGTTGCATGAGGTGTGTGTGTGTGTGTGTGTTCTGTAATGGACTGGGGACCTGTCCAGTGTGTCTTCCTGCCTTCTGTTCAGTGCTTGCTGGGATATGTATAAAATGCCCAATGAATGACCTAATGAATGGAAGTACCTCTGAAGAAATATACATAACACCATGTGGTCACATGTTGTTGGTAGTTAGTCCATTACTCTATATCAGAAGGTTTTTACATGCTAGTAGTAGAAACCCACAGGTACTTTGTTGGTTAGTTAGCAAATAAATCTTACCAAACAGAAAATAGTCAAACTGAGAGGATGACCTCAGTTTGCTCTGTTGTCCAACAGAAACACACCTGGTTCAGATGTACTGAAAGTATGGTGCATTTTGGAGGATTATTTTTGTCACTATGACCCATCCACTATGCAGGCTTAACCTTTGACCTTTAAGTGATTGATCAGACTGCTGTTGGCCTGTGGGGACAAACTTTTCAAATGACTTTGTGAATCCACAGTTAGCAGCATGAGCAGCTGAAAGCTTATTTGGAAAATATGTTTTATGGTGTGTGCACGGTGCCAGAAGGCAGGGTTTACTACCATACACAGGAGCAGCATAGAGCAAACAACATGAATAGAATTTGTGAATGCTAGCTGACTTAGGAGTCTTGCTGCCGCATCAGCGGTCGTGGAACGAAACCGTTTTGGCACAGAGGCGGAACCCATTCATCACAGCAGCTCCACAGGGACAAGATGGGTGTGTGTGTGTGTGTGTGTGTGTTTTGGATGTTTTGGTAGTGAACTATCACCATGGTTGAGATGTAAAATATTTCAGGTCCACAAATGGTGGCAACATCTTGGCAGTGCATCTTTGCTGCAGACTGGAGGTTTTTCCATCCAAACCCCAACACACTGAAGAGAAGACATTTTTCTCACTGAGTATCATTTAGAGATGGACCTTTACAGACTGCAGAAAATACATTAGGACTGCATAGACTTAGAAATGGGAGTGAGGTGGAACAATTCAAATTGCTGCAATTTTTCTTACTACGAAAATGTATAAATTGTACAATGCCAACACATTTATAACTGTAACACTGCTGGGATAGGCTCCAGCATCCCCGCGACCCTGAGAGCAGGACAAGCAGTTTGGATAATGGATGGATAGATTAGTGTAACGACCAGAAATGAGTTGACTCGCTAGCCGGTTGGCTAATGGGTCAGACCCTTTAGTCGACTGGTTAGCGCGGTCAACCCGGGTTTGCGTCCTGGCTGCGACATATTCCCAGCTGCCCCCCGAATTTGCTACATTGGTGTCAGAAGTGAGATGGTGAGACCATGAGGCCATCGGAAGTGCATGCGCCCAAAGGTGTGAGGGAGCTGGTATGCTGAAGCGCAGGGACGTGCTTCCTGAAGGTGGGGGGTAGTGTAACGACCACGAATGAGTAGACTCGTTAGCCCATGGCTAACGGGCCGGACCCTTTAGTCGACTGGTTAACGCTTGTGGTGCGGGAGACCCGGGTTCACATCCCAGCTGCGGCGGCGGTTCCCAGCTGCCCCCCGAATTCACTACATTGGTGTCAGAAGTGGGATGGTGAGACCGTGAGGCCATCAGAAGCATGTGTGCCCAGAGCCGTAAGGGAGCTGGTATGCTGAAGTGCGGGGATACGCTTCCCGAAGGAGGAAGGTAGTGTAACGACCACAGATGACTAGACTCGCTAGCCCTTGGCTAACAGGTTCCCGGCTGTCCCCTGAATTCGCTACATTAGCACAATACACTATCAGAACTCCTGCTTTGGAAATGTCCAATTTGTTCATTCATTCATTAACCAATCCAAGGGCTGTGCCCAGTGCCGGGGTGCATCCAAGCAGGCATATGGACAGAAGGAAGCCCTGCTGTAGAGGTCATTACTACATCACATGGACATTCCTGCTACCGTTACTCTGAATAATATTTCATTCAGTACTTTTTACTACAGTACTCATCCAGCACAGTGTACTTGCTGTGTATCTGAGTACTGCAGAGCTCGCACATCCAAAATATTAAAAGTATAGGTGGCAGACTGGTATGACATAGAACTTGACATTAGATATGTAGAGTGTGCATGCTTTTGACTCTCATCCATTCGTTTATCTCAGCAGAGCACTACATTCTTTCCATCAGACAATACACAAACAACCAATACCACCAATACACACCTGGACTCACTCATGAAAAGGTCTTCGTACCTACAGTAAAGCTTATAGAGGGTAGAGGAACGTCTCACATTCAACTAGAATGAGCAAAGGCCAAGGATGTTACTGCAAGCGATTAGCAATATCAGATCATTACCTTTACCAATATTACCAATATGAGAGGGGAGCACTCCACATTAATACATCAAATGCCGATAATAAAAGTCATAATTTTCAATGTCCAAAAGTGATGCATAAGTACATTCTGTGAAATAAATTAAACTCACTGTCAAAGGAAATTGAAGAAGTCCGTAACAGGTCGATCACTTCAGACCTTCACAAACGACAGCCTAATACCCCTATTTGTGTCACATGACCGCAGGTATGCACATGAATGAAAGACAGGGAACTATATAGCCAAGGCCAGTACTTACAGAGTACTTTCTCTCTGTATGTGTAGTACTTGCAGCCAAGTGAATGAAGTCAAGATCATGCCTGACTGGATTCTGGGTAGATATCACTTTGTGTTTGACAGACAGCGCTGAGGCAAGCTGCATCAGTCAACATGAACATGAACTGTCAGGAACTTTCACACACCTACAACTGAGACTGATTCCAGTCTGTTTTGGATCTTCGGTCCAGCTGCACAACAGATGGGAAAATGACGTTTTGATCTCTGATTCATGTGACGTGTGAGCTTTGACTCATCCCCTGATTGTGTTATGGCGCGCTGTGTGGGCTGGCTGCCTCCTATTCTCATGACCTCTTCATAGTTGGGTGTTTGTGATGTTGGTGATTTAGAAGGTGATGCTGAGTCTGCCATTGTCCTTACTGTCAAGATACGGACGTCATTGAAATGTAAACGAAGTCCTAACATGCATGCTAAGCCTCATGACAGCTGCAGGGTCCCACGATGTACACCAGGCTAACGGAGCATCCGTCTGCAGGTTGCTGCCATTTGTGGATTAATACATAATAAATAGGTTGTTTTTCCACTATTCTCACAAGGAATTAACCTTAACCAGTATTTTTTTGATTATTTAACCTTTATTTAACCAGGAGAAGACTCATTGAGATTAAAAATCTCTTTTACAAGAGCGTCCTGGTCAAGACAGGCAGCAACACAATTGACAGGGTTGCAGACATGTAAACATCTTAACAATTTACAATAAAAATAAAAACTAAATTACAGAATCATAAAATATCAAAAATTTTCATCCAGGTCATCAACATCAGGGATCATACAGTGGCAATGTAAATCAGCCTAAACATCTGCAGCCATGTGTGCCTGCCTCCAAATCATTGAGACGTTCTTTAAATACATCCAATGAGACCAGCTCCTGAAGACTGAGGTCATTTTGCAGCTGATTCCAAGCAGAGGGAGCAGCATAACTAAACACCGTTCCCCCCAGTTCAGTACAGGCTTTAGGGACCGATAGTAAGGATAAGTCCTGGGAGCAGAGACAATAACTTCTCATGCTTTTCTGAAGGATGTAGATCCATAGGTAAGAGGGAAGCAAACCAAGAATAAACATAAATAAAAATATGCCAATGGTTAAGTCTTCAGGTGGACAAGGCAGACCTCCAAGGAGCAATGGTGAGTAAGGACTTGAAACTGTGTAAGAAACCTCAGCGCTCCATGGTAGACAGGATCCAGTGACGATGCATGCATGTATAGAACAGCCATAGTCCAGCACAGACATAAAAGTGGCAGCAACAAGTCTCCTTTTGGATGAGATCGGGTGTTAACAGGGTGGTATGGCCATAAGCACAAGTCTTCTTTTGGCCTCGAAGGAAAAGCAAGACTTGTTTCTAAAGTAAAAACTCAATTTCAACTTCAGTATTTTTCACCAGTTGCTGAATGTGAAGCTTAAAAGAGAGAAAATCATCAGTTCTGATTCCTCGGTATTTGTATTGTTGCGTTACAATACCAGGGGCCTGAAAAGTGGTGACGGATGGAAGGTTCAGTGGCTTTGAATTTACATTTGAAAACACCGTGAGTTCAGTTTGTCAGCGTTCAAAACAAGCTTTAAATCCCACAGGGCGAGTCTTACAGTATTAAAGGCAAGCTGTAGCTGACAAAGCGCCTGGTTTGGTGAAGACGCACAGCAGTATATATCACAGTGTCCTCGGCATAAAATGGAAATTTGCGTTGGAACCATTACAAATACACAACGACACAGACAAACCTCTACTTTTGGAGCATACTTCCACAAAAAAGACCGTTAGAAATGTTAAACCATGATGGTGTCTTTAAGGATAGAAAATAACTAGTATTTAACGTACGAAAACAAATGTTGGAGGTCTGAACCCTCTATGTTTAAAGCTCAACTTCATCATATTCATTCACATCTTCACACAACTTCCCCATTACACCTTTCCTTAGTACTGTTACGGCCACTCGCTGGTCAGAGCGTGGCATTCTGATATGCAGTGATCGGCATGTTTCCAACGTCAGAAGAACGAGGCGAGATGTTCCGAGAGATAAGTGGTCTGCTGAAGTTTCAGCTCTCAGCTCACAGGGCCACAAATGATGGAGAGTCGGAGGAAATGAACAGAAATAACAGCAGAGTTGTTTGTGTGTGTGTGTGTGTGTGTGTATGTGTGGTATGCTCAAGACAACATTGTCCATGTAGCAAATGCCCCATGACTCATTTAAACAAATTGTGTTTCCTATCATACTATGTCTTGTTCAGCAGGCTATGCCGTTTACAATATGGCTTCTCGCTCGCTCTCGCTCTCTCTCTCCGTGCATGCACATCTTTATTGGTATCCCAGTGGTCTCACATCTGTGACTGCAGTTTCCAGATGCTCTACCCTTCATCTTATTTGTCAATTTAGCAAACGTACTGCGGTTTCATTCTGCCAGTGCAGATTATATTCTCTATGCTACAGCCATGCATGCCACGTCTTCCAGAAGCAAATAATTGAAAATCTACCCACTGGAGAGATGTAAAGGGTTGGTCTATAGTAACTAATTACTGTATGCCTTCATACAGTTATCCTGTGTCTGTCCTGCTGTGGCACCACAGATAATTTAAGAACTGTCAAAGAGCAGAGCTAGCGTAGCGTACTCTACCACAACACTCTTGTCTCTCTTCACTACCTGCTTACCAGTTCTTTTCCTTATTAGCTTACTGGGGTTAGGTAGTGAAACTGGGTACCAGTACGGCAATATTTGGTTTGATTTTGATATATTTTAATGAGCCCCGTAGGGAAATTACGCTCTGCATTTAACCCATTCTAGCTGGGTAGCTAGGAGCAGTGGGCAGCCACCGTGCAGCACCCGGGGACCAACTCCAGCTGGTCTTGCCATGCCTCGGTCAGGGGCACAGACAGGAGTATTAACCCCAACATGCATGTCTTTCTGATGGTGGGGGAAACCGGAGCACGGGGAGACAGACACGGGGAGAACATGCAAACTCCACAAAGAAGATGACCTGGGATGACCCCAACGTTGGACAACCCCGGGGTTCAAACCCTGGACCTTCATGCTGTGAAGCGACAGTGCTAACCACTGCACCGCCGTGCCGCATTATGAGTTGGCATTAAGGCATAATGTTCACATACAACTAATACCTAGCAGACCAAAACACAACACAGATTTTGGTGCCTAGTTAAGGTCAATTTAAGGCCTCATTAAGGCCAATTTATCTTTCTACATAGAATCTACACTGTAGGTAGTGTTTGTATGGCCTAGACGGGTACGCCGTAGCCTGATGTGCACCTCCCCAGAAATGTAACTACACGTTGCAGTGATGGAGACTGTAACAACTGTGATTAGTCCGCCTGGTAGCATCGCATTTCCTGCTACGCATTTCCTCGTCCGTGTCTCTCGGTGGCCGGACAAGCACAGAAAATTCACCCTTAATCCGATTCAGTCAGTTCAACTGTTGTACATTCCAACTCCTCCGATGTCTTCTATCTTTCCTGCGTTGCATGAATTTCAGAAAAGTAACTCTTGTTCAACATTTATTAGCTCCAACTCCAACATGATCCGCTCAGTTTCAGTCGCCGTTGTTTGCAGTACACGAAGAAACTTCTTCTACCGTCTATGAGAAACTCAACACAGTGGCATAGAAACCCCACCAACTAAACTAGCCTTTCGGCGGTGTAATTGCAGAGTAATGCAGACACACCAGTGCACAAGTATGAATGCTCACACAGGTGTAGGCCACTTGTGTATGTTAAGATGTAGACTCTGCACAGAAGGATAAATCAAGCTTCACAGTGCGAAAAAAACAACAACACCCAAGCTGCTGACTGAAATATTCAGTTTTCCAAACGCCCCCTGATGCTCAGAAATAGAAGTTAAAAGCCAGGAAACATCGTCTGACCCTATCACACGCCTTCCCTTCACTTCACTCTGTCACCAGTAAATTGACACCAGCTGCTGTTACCCCACTTGTGCAAGCCATTCCGGTCACTGCTCCCCCCCCTCTGCCGATCCGGGGAGGGCTGCAGACTACCACATTTCTCCTCTGATACACGTGGAGTCGCCAGCCGCTTCTTTTCACCTGACAGTGAGGAGTTTCACCAGGGGGGCGTAGCACGTGGGAGGATCACGCTATTCCCCCCAGTTCCCCCTCCCCCCTGAACAGGCACCCCGACCGACCAGAGGAGGCCAAGACAAATACCCACATCCGGCTTCCCGGATGTGGGTATTGTGTCTGTAGGGGATTCGATTCAATTGTGTCTGTAAGGGATTCGAACCAGCGATACCCGTGTTGATGGACAACGGAATGGACCACTACACTACCCGGACGCCCCCTATTGCACAACTGTTTTGACTAAATTAATGTTAACGAGAATCTATGAGCTAAAAGGTTTCACAACATGAGCTGTGAAATATTTGAGGGCGTTTTATTTGAAAACTAGTTTTGGTTGATATTATACTTTACATTACCACACAGTTCAGAGTGATGAACCTCAGCTGGACTCTTAAACATGATGTTTTGTACAGGTAAGCAGATATCAAAGGTACATCAGTGCCATGTAAAATTCCAGATGATTATCACAATAATAGCATTTCCCACATCTCCCAGCATTCCTGCTATCTCCACCACCACATTCCTGTACCTCGGATTGAGAATCACCACCTGACTGAGGCCAAAATCAGCTTCTGAGAACTCAACTCAGAATCACCAGGTCGCCATGGAAACGCTTCCAGAACCTGTGGAGTCCGTTTGATGTCGCGGCATGTTCCTGTACCGTAAAGATGCCCCAATGGACCGTCAAATGAAGTACTGGAGCTGACCTGCTGACTTCCTGCCTCGGGAGATGAACGAAGTACAGAGGAATCTCGGCGTAAAACATAATTCCCACCCGTCTGTATACGACAGCAAGTTCATTGATCAGTTGCAGATTACGGTTACTGATGCAGAGAGCTGCTCCGCGGCCAATCTCCTCGTGTCTGAATCAAACTAAATGCCTCTGGGAAGTTTACTTGACGTCAGGGTTTTTTTTTTTCCTCCAAAGCCAAAAGGTTTGACGCAGGTAGCTAAAAATCCACCGTAGGAGTTTGTCTCCAAAATAAAAGCCCTGCTGGGGAATAGAATCGAATAAGCTTATTTCCCCAGCAGAGAAACTGCCACCCGACAGCAAACATGATGACCTGCGTCATAGTCAGAGCGTACGTGCTTCAATAAAAGATGATATGATGCTCATCCTCTTTATTCACAACCATTCAGTAACGTCAAGCAAAAAGATGAGGCAGAGCAGACGGGATGATGCCTCAGCACGCTGGCAAAACCAGACTGCAAGAGCAACAATGACTTTAACATTCAGAGGAAAATCCATCCGTCCATCCATTATCCGAGCCGCTTATCCTGCTCCCAGGGTCGTGGGGGATGCAGGAGCCTATCCCAGCAGTCACTGGGCGGCAGGCGGGGAGACGCCCTGGACAGGCCGCCAGGCCTGAAATGCTGTCTTAAATAAGGCAGAAAACAGGGACGAAGAAACCCATACTTGCCCCGCGGAGGATGACAACTAAAGCCTTCATCACCCCAACAGCCTGCCCCTCCTCTTCCTCATTCACACACACTGGAGAAGAGTCTTCCCGTCCAACACGGCCCACTAAATAAGCTCCTAATTGCAAACAGTGGCCGTTTATTTAATGCAACCGCAACAACAAAAGATGAGTAATGAACAGCTCAGAGGGGAGAAAAACAGCAAATCCTCCACTCCTCCAGCATAAACGGACGTTAAACTTCTGCTTTTTCTTTCAGCCCAGACAGAAAACAAGTTTTCTCCCCCAGTTCGTGTTTGGGGTTGAACCAACTAGTGGTTTTCCATCCATCCGTCCATCCATTATCCAACCCGCTTATCCTGCTCTCAGGGTCGCGGGGATGCTGGAGCCTATCCCAGCAGGCACTGGGCGGCAGGCGGGGAGACACCCTGGACAGACCGCCAGGCCATCACAGGGCCCCCACACACACTAGACACATTCACACCTAGGGACAATCTAGTATGGGTGATTCACCGGACCTCCATGTCTTTGGACTGTGGGAGGAAACCGGAGCCCCCGGAGGAAACCCACCCAGACACGGGGAGAACATGCAAACTCCACACAGAGGACGACCCGGGACGACCCCCATGGTCGGACTACCCCGGGGCTCGAACCCACTGCACCACCGTGCCGCCCCAGCAGGTTTTATTCCGTTTTATCTGCCAGTTTGTCTGAAACTGATAACTTGTGAATGTCAGAGTCAATAAACAGGGGAAATTGTGGCGCAGGGCCAAAACTGACCTACTGCTCTGAACGGGGGACATTAATGAGTTGTAATTGGCGGTCTCCTCACGTTTAATCCGTGTAACAAGTAACAAACAAGCCTGATATGTGCAGATTCCACTTGGCAGATCAAATAGATTCTAATTTTGATAAATGGAGATGAATTCGTCTTGGCGGCGGTCACACCTTGTTTATATCAAAAGGCCTTATTACGACCGAATCCGTTGCCGTCGGGCTGTATACGGTCATGAAAAACACGGAAAAGTCAAGTCAGTTGTGAAAATAACATTTCCGGGTCCTGGAAGAGTCATGGAAATTTGACCAAAGCAGCATTAGTTTGGTTAAAGACTGGCTGACCAGTTTAAAATAAAAGTAACAACAGGCTGAACCTCGGCAGGGCTTTAATATTTCCATTGTTACAGACCAGTTTCTTGGTAAACACCCCATACATACCGCCAGTTTCTTGGACCATAAACCGAACAAATGGACCTTTAGAGCCACTTTTAGATTATATTTGGAAGCCCTGGAAAAAAAGCCCAAACAGGAAAACTATTCAAGTATTAAAAATGTCTGCTCTTTGGGATGAAAATGTCTTTTATTCCTCCAGACATGAGGTCCTGAAGCAGTCCCTCCTGATGCACGCTGTTCACGTATCAGCTAAACCAGACTGGGTTTACATGTTTAGACCGAGTCTTAAAATGTCTTTTTTTACTTTCTTACAGCCTACATGGACCGTGATGCCTTGTTGGCTGGGCCTCTCAGGCCTGAATGGTGTCCTTCATACGCTCTTCTGTTTCATCCTTGGAGGCAAAGTTTGTCAAGACATTTGAACGACAAGGAGATTTTCACAAAACTTGACTCCCATGTCCAGTTTGACACCATCTACAAACAACTTCCATCCATCCATCATCCAACCCCCTTATCCTGCTCTCAGGGTCACAGGGATGCTGGAGCCTATCCCAGCAGTCATTGGGCGGCAGGCGGGGAGACACTCTGGACAGGCCGCCAGGCCATCACACAGGGCCGACACACACACACACACACACACACACACACACACACACACACACACACACACACACACACACACACACACACACACCTAGGGACAATATGGCCGATCCACCTGACCTACATGTCTTTGGACTGTGGGAGGAAACCGGAGCACCCGCAGGAAACCCACGCAGACACGGGGAGAACATGCAATCTCCACACAGAGGACGACCCCCAAGGTTGGACTACCGCAGGGCTCGAACCCAGGACCTTCTTGCTGTGAGGCGACCGCGCTAACCACCGTGCCACCTCAAACATAACTTGAAGGATGGCACAAATCAGATTACTCAGGCCAGCACAATGTCTGCAGAGACATTAGTTTTGTCTTAAGCATCGTCATTCTGCTTTTGGGTCTGCTTGCCGCAGAGCAGGTCGGGTTCCCTTCAGGTTTATAAAGCTTATCTTAATCATGCATAAATCTGGTGCACAGAGACACCAGCCCAGCAATACGACACACAGAAGACAACAGGAGGCAGTTTAAGGCCCGATGAAAGCCGTTAAAATTGTATGGTATGATTTCAAAAGCACATGGTCAATGAGAAAATGAACACACACACACACACACACACAACAGTGTACTTCTTCCAACTGGGCCAGTTTTTTTTATAACACACCTGACTGATGAGATGTACTGTGCCATATGTTCCTCTGTTCCCTCTGGCTTTGGTCAAAGTCAAAACAGAATACATAAAACATTTGATACCCTCCCTGTGGTGATAATACCGCTAAGAGCCTTCATCCGCCACCTTCAGGGGATGTGGGAGATTTCTTAAAACCCTACAACGCAAAAACAAAAAACCTAACGGGTCATACCAACTTCCTGTCTCAATCCATCCATACATCCACCCATTATCCAATCCGCTTATCCTGCTGTCAGGGTCAATGATGCTGGGATAGGCTCCAGCATCATTGGGCGGCAGGCGGGGAGACACCCTGGACAGGCCGCCATGGTTCAAATCTCCCTTCATGCACTTAACCTGCTTTAGCAATGCAAAGAATTCTTTCCAGAATGTTCTTCAGTAGGACCAACTGGATTATGGTCAGACTGCTTTCAAACAAACAAACTGCCCAGACGAGTCCTCTTCAGGATGCACTGACAGCCCCCATGACATCAAAATATGTATTTTAAGTATTTTTATCACACGTCTTGCGCTGATCGTCACCTTGACGCCAGTAATCTGGCCTAACAAAAGTCATTTTGTAGGTATTCTTAAAGAACGACCATGGCGGTCATTTTGACGGTTTTGGATTTTAAGTTTAACAACTTTGTGAAAAAAGAAAAGATACAGACCTGCCGCTCCCTGAATGCTTCTAAAATTGCATATATTTGCATTAAAATGAGTTTTAGATCAACTGCACAAAAAAACTTACGATAATAAGATCTACCTAGAACGACCGTAAGCGGTCAAAATGACCGCGCGTGATGGTGTGCGTCATGTCAGCATTTATGACGTGTGTTGGTGGCGTCATTTCCTTCGTGAATTTGTTTGCTCTGTCCTAGAAACACACTAGCGCCCCCCAGTGCAGAGAAATAGTCTAAACTGGATGTGTGATGATGTCCAACATGTCTGGTTACAGACGCACCATGACTACCACCGAGGCGCTGCGGTGTTTACAGGCGTTGGACGGCGGCCATTTTAAATTGTTTTTAAAATAGTATTAAAGTCGTTAATATGCTAATTTTGGTGTCAGTTAGTTTCCTAACAGACACACTAACACATGTAATGCATTAATATCCCAATTGGTTATTTAGCTTGACAGAATATAGAGTTTAAAAACCGGCGGTCATTGTGACCGCCCATGGTCGTTTTGAGTGGGCGTGAAATCCCGGTCGTAATTTCCTGGAAAACAATTATAAAACGTCGCTGACTCACCCTACACTCGGGAGGGTATGCTAACTCTGCGTACAATGAAACGCTTTCTCGGATTTTATCGTCCCTCCCCCTGTGACTATAAACTCCGCCAGTTACCGCAGGACCTACGAGCTAGCTGACAGTTACCCGTTGTGCTAACTCCTGCAGCCCCCCAGTGCGTCACCTTGGCTGTGGACATCCATGAGAAGGGTCCGGTGCCCGTCCAGAGTCGCCGCCGCCGCCGCCGCCATTCCCTTCCGCCGGCCCGCCTTCCGGCTTCCCGCGCTGCCCGCTTCTGGCTGTGGCGCCTTCAGCGCTATTGGCTACTGTAAACGCCAATCAATATCCGCGACAAGTCCCGCCCTAGCTTCCTGTTTGTACAGAAAACACGTAAATAGGCAGACTCAGCTCGCAGTCTGCGGTGCTATTTGCTGTGCAATGTGAATAACACCAATCAATCAATCAATCAAGTCGCATTTTATATAGCGCTTTACGAGCTGCAACTGCCACTCAGATCTGAATTTCAGACACCTGTTATAATAGAACACAAGCCGTTTTCTGTACAATCGCCACATATTCCGGTTAATGGCCACGGCAATTTGCATATGAAACCGGTCGTTATGCCCCTGCATTGATTATAAGGTTGGGGATACCTGCAGTCAGTTGAAACCCCCAGTTCCCACACTCCGGTTTAAACCAGATGAACTGGTCCAACTTCCTGTGGCTCTGGTAGCCGTTTCATAGGGTCTTTCATAAAACATGGAACCTCCTGCGACTGGAGAGCCTTGTCTCATCCCGCAGCGTCACCATTTGACGCTGTGACCAAATGATGATCTATATGTATGACGTAACAGGCGCCCCCTGGCGTCTGTATGAGACGCAGTGGGTTAACCACCACCTAAACATAACCCTTACCTTACTGCATGTAATAAGAACTCAAAGTGGAACTTTTACAGTGGAGTCTGTGGGACACCTGCTGCATTTTTATAGACACCTTCCTCATCATATACTGATGTTTGGTCAATAGCACGCCATGGGATGAAACCATTTTGCACCTGGAAGAACAAAAGGGGGGGGGGGCGTGATGTCATCTCTTTTCCAACACAACTCTACTTGGCAACTTGTTTTTGGAAATCTCTTACAACATAGTTGTCATTACCTGAGCCGATCGCTCCACTTTTTTTCCCAACACATTCGCCAACTTTCCGTCTATGTTGAGCAGATTGTAAGAAAAACTGTGAAATCGAAATGACGTAAAATAGGATGCAAATGAAGTACATTAGCTGGTTTACGCCAATAACTGACCATCCTGAGTGTACAGTAACTACAGACTACAGACGAAGTCTTTTAGGTAAAATGTTCAGCATGGTGAAGATGGTGAGATTGTCATTGGGAGTGACAAAGAAGGACAGGATTAGGAATGACATTATTAGAGGGACAGCTCAGGTTGGACGGTTTGGAGACAAAGCAAGAGAGGCAAGATTGAGATGGTTTGGACATGTGTGGAGGAGAGATGCTGGGTATATTGGGAGAAGGATGCTGAATATGGAGCTGCCAGGGAAGAGGAGAAGAGGAAGGCCAAAGAGGAGGTTTATGGATGTGGTGAGGGAGGACATGCAGGTGGCTGGTGTGACAGAGGAAGATGCAGAGGACAGGAAGAGATGGAAACAGATGATCCGCTGTGGCGACCCCTAACGGGAGCAGCCGAAAGTAGTAGTAGTAGTAGTAGTAGTAGTAGTAGTAGTAATAGTAGTAGCAGTACTTAGTAGTTCAGCATGATGGTGCTGTTCATGTCATATCAATGTCACCAGATATTAAATTGTCCTTGGGTGGAAGGCAAAGCTGTAACCTTGGCAATATTCTTAGGAAAGAAGAGTAATGTCCAAACAACCGGGACAGCTGCTGCGCACATGACACCGACGCCGTGCACGACCTCTCTGGGAGGAAATGATAGACTATCGGGCAGGTAGCCATGATGTTCTGGATGTAAATGCTGAAAGCCACGTTGAACCATCCAACGACACTGAACAGCTACCACAACATTAATCTTTAACTGACTGAACTGAAGCAGATTGAATTAATTAAAAGTGAATTAAAATAATTACTAACAGAAAAATGCATCATTTGAACTTCCATCCATCCATTATCCAAACCGCTTATCCTGCTCACAGGGTCGTGGGGATGCTGGAGCCTACCCCAGCAGCAGATATCTCAGTTTCAGCTTCAAACTAATTTGAAGCATATTCGACCACAGTCACTTCGACCAAGAAAACCCCTTCCAAGCCAGCTGAACTGCACATGAATATTTCTCTGCTCAGTGGGTGTTTTGTTCACCTAGTCATTAAAGAAAGAAACTAAAGGTTGGTGACAGCGGAGATGAGTTCTTAAGATAGATATTTTTAGAGGTGTGAACCATTCAGAGCGTCATGGGTGGATGTCTCATTTGCAGCTCTCAACTTTAGCAGAGAACTTGTTCCTCCCATCAAGACCATGGCCTGCAAATCCCGGAGCTATACATATCCGTCCATCCATTATCCAAACCGCTTATCCGGCTGTCCGGGTCACGTGGATGCTGGAGCCTAAATCAGCAGTCATTGGGCAGCAGGTGGGGAGACACCCTGGACAGGCCACCATGCCATCACAGGGCCGACATCTATATAAAACAGCTACATATAAAAATATCCCTCTCACCCTTTTTCGGGTGGCATGTGTCTTCCTCAAGCTCGGGTCCTCTACCAGAGGCCTGGGAGTTTGAGGGTTCTGCACAGTATCTTAGCTGTTCCTAGGTCTATACTCTTCTGGACAGAGACCTCAGATGTTGTTCCTAGAATCTCCTGGAACCACTCTCCCAGTTTGG
Source organism: Lampris incognitus (assembly GCF_029633865.1). Lineage (NCBI taxonomy): Eukaryota > Metazoa > Chordata > Actinopteri > Lampriformes > Lampridae > Lampris > Lampris incognitus. The sequence continues at coordinate 45,395,256 of NC_079224.1, read as the reverse complement.
GGGTCACAGCCTCTAGTGCTCCTGTTACCACTGGGACTACTGTGGATTTCACCTTCCACATCCGATCTAGCTCTTCCCTCAGCCCTTGGTATTTCTCTAACTTCTCATGCTCTTTCTTCCTGATGTTGCCGTCACTCAGGATTGCTACAACGGTCACTACTGCTGTCTTCTGTTCCTTGTCCACCACCACAATGTCTGGTTTGTTAGCCAGCACCTGCTTGTCAGTCTGGAACTTGAAGTCCCACAGGATCTTAGCTCTGCCATTCTCAACCACCTTTGGCGGTGTCTCCCATTTGGACTTGGACTATATATGTGTGTGTGTGTGTGTGTGTGTGTGTGTGTGTCTCAGTAATCCTTTTCTCTTTTACCAGCACTGTTCATGTTCCGAATGACTGAGAAGGAGAGAGAGACAGAGAGAGAGAGAGAGAAAGAGACAGATAGAGACCGAGACAGAGAGCGAGACAGAGAGACAGAGCAAGACAGAGAGAGAGAGAACACAGAGAGAGACAGAGAGAGCGAGAGAGAACACAGTTCTCTTGAGCTGCAGAAGGCCCTGCAGTAACCTGGGGAAGGTCTTCTGCTGTATCATTAACGCCTGAATACAGGCCTTCCTTACTGAACAGTCTCATGAGCAGAGTCAGATTGGCTTTCTATCAAATCACCGCATGACAGATCTCATCTACACCCTACACACCCTGATTAATCAACATGTTCACCAAAAAAATAAAGGAAACATATTTGCATGCTTCATTGATTTTAAGAAAGCATTTGATTCCATCTGGCTTGATGGCTTACATTATAAAATCATCCAAAGTGGATAGGGGATAAGGTGTTTGACATAATCAAATCTATATATGTGGAAAATAAGTGCGGAGTAAAACTTGGCGACAAAAGAACAGAATACTTCACTCAAGGGCGAGGGGTGAGACAGGGCTGCAGTTTGAGTCCAACCCTGTTCAATATCTACATCAATGAATTAGCGGTGTTACTGGAACACTCTGCAGCTTCTGGCCTCACCCTAAACAACACAGAAGTTAAATTCTTGCTCTATGCAGATGACCTGGTGCTGCTGTCACCCACAGAACAGGGTCTACAGCAGCATCTGGATCTGCTACAGAAATACTGTTAGAACTGGGCCCTGGCAGTAAACTTAAAAAAGACAAAAATTATGATCTTCCAGACGAAGCCCAGGTGTCAGGGAAGTAGACACCTATTTACTCTAGGCAACACCACCCCAGAGCACACGTTAAACTATGATGACCTGGGACTGAGGGTCAGTGGGAGTGAGGGTCAGTGGGACTGAGGGTCAGTGGGCCTGAGGGTCAGTGGGACTCAGGGTCAGTGGGACTGAGGGTCAGTGGGCCTGAGGGTCAGTGGGAGTGAGGGTCAGTGGGACTGAGGGTCAGTGGGACTGAGGGACAGTGCTTCGGGAAGCTTTGGTTTGGCAGTGAATGCACTTAAAGAGAAAACCCGAAGAGCTTTCTATGCAATAGAAAGAACATTCTATAAAACAGACATCCCAATTAAAATCTGGTCCAAAATCTTTGACAGTGTCCTCCTGCCCATTGCAGTATATGGAAGTGAAGTATGGGGTCCACTCAGTCAGCAAGACTACACTAGATGGGACAAACATCCAATAGAAGCCCTGCATGCAGAATTCTGTCGGACATTGCTAAACATACAAAGGAAAACACCAACAAATGCATGCAGGGCAGAATTAGGCCGTTAACCATTGATAATAAATATCAAAACAGATCACTTACATTCTGGATGCACCTTCAATCAAGTCCCCACGACACATTGCAATGTAAAGCATCCCAAACCCAAGAGGTAAGAAAGAGTTCCCTCAGTCAGCTGGTTGTGAAACTAAGTGGCCCCGTAACCACTGACACAGATGAGTTTCAGACTAGCACTGCTAACCAACCACAGACCAGAGTAAACCACATCATCACACAATGCAACAACTCATATCTGGAACACTGGGACATAGAAACCAAATGACAACACAAATGAGAATGTTATCGACCCTAAAAAGAGAATACAGACTGGCTGACTGTCTGTCCACTGTCAGAGACAGTCAGCAGAGACACATCCTGACCAAGTACAGGCTCACTGACCACAGTCTAGCCACTGAAAAGGGCAGACACACAAAACATCTTGGCTACCAAAAGAGCAAAGCATATGTGGTCACTGTACAGCAGGTGAGGTGGAGACAGAGATGCACTTCCTGCTAAATTGTGAGACATTCCAGAACATAAGAGAAAAATACCAGGAGACATTTGAAAACCAGATTCCAAATGTTCTGCTGCTGGATGAGAAAGAACAATGGCCACTTATTTTAGGAGAGGGCCAAAGTGCACACCTTGCAGCACAATATGTGTCAGAATGCCACAGCCTTGGGTCAGTGACTGACCACAACACTGTCAGTTACTGTCAGTTGCTGTTCAAGTGCTGTTCTATGTTTCGTTGACCTGTTCTGTTGTCACCTGCTTTGGCAACATTGTAATTAATGCAGTCATGGCAATAAAACATCATTGAATTGACAGAGAGAGACAGAGAGACAGAGACAGAGAGAGATCGAGACAGAGGGGGGGGGGTGAGTGAGAAGCTCTGCCAATGCTGCCTTTACCACTATTGGTGATGTAAATGAAGCCAGACCTCGCCTCACTTATCTGTGTTATTCACACAATAATCACACAGACTTTAGTAAAACGAGCCAGCCAAGCGCTGCTCTGGTCCATCGGCTCCCAGTAGTTTGTACCTTCTTTCTTCGGAGAGGGTCCCAGCAGCACTTGCAGCAGTGCCTCAAAGTGGCCCACAGACGTTCTGAATTACTGTCGGAAACGGCTACGGTACAACTTCAGTGAATCATTTGCTGTCTTTTCCTTTTCATCTGCTCTTTTACAAGAAATATAATGAACTCCAAGTCGGCATGGTGGCGCAGTGGTTAGTGTGGTCACCTCACAGAAAGAAGGTCCTGGGTTCGAACCCCGAGGTTGTCCAACCTGTCCTGGAAACGTCCTGGAAACGTCCTAAAAGCAGTGGGAACCCTGTCACTGATTTAACTTCCTGTACCAAAACTGCCAGAATCCTTTCATGAGACGGGCATATAATGACGGATAAGGTCATGACACTAGACCTCGCCAAGGAGACCTCGCCTCCGTCATGAACATGCCATCCTGACCAGTGTCTGTGAATGTTCTCATTCATCCAGGTCATGGTTATCCAAAGGAGTAAGCCAAGCTAGTCGGACTAGCTTGGTCTAGTCAGAAAGGCACAAACTGAGGAAGCCTCTTGGATGAGAGGTGAAACGTCTTCACAGATATATACCAAGTCCAGTTGCACTCGATTCAACTCCTTTGGACATCCTGATCAGTGTTTTGAAAATTAGCAAATGTTTAAAAGAATTATTTTTTGTAGTCCACATTTTCACTCTTCATCCTCTGCTTGCAAATTCCTCCTCCAACATCTCTGTTCCACCCTGTTCCTTCAAACCTTCCTTCTTCCTCTGTCGCTCCCCCACCCGCTGACGTCTGCAACGTCTTTTTTCTCCCATTTCCGACTTCATTCACCTCTCGGCGATCCTCTCTCCTGCAACCTTTTACCACGTCTTTCCCAGAGTCCCCAGCACTGCGACCTTTGACCTCTTTCTCCAGGGCCCCCGGGTGTTCAGCTGCGTTCTTGGCCTCTGGAGTCTAAATCTGCTTACCTGGACTCTGCCTCCCAGCCGATACCGAACAGATGAACTGCTTTCTATTAGACAGGATCATCTTTCAGCTGCTGTCGCGGGAATAACTTTCATTTACCCTCTTTTAACCGCTTAAAGGGGCAATTGTGTATATAGTGCTTAAACAATTAACAATTAATCGGTTAGCAGCGTGTCGGACACAGCCCATGTCTTGTACTATTTAGACCCTCCATTAAGCTGTTCCTGATAAATATCAGCATGTTGACCTTTGACCCCGCTGATGCATCAAAATTCAGCCAGGGGCGCCATTGTGTTCATCTGGTTGAATCAAAACGCTGCTTCTTCTAAAGCCAGGTCAGCATTTCTTAGCGTTGGAACGAAGGCGTCTCTGAGTTACGTAATGAGCCAAGGTCGTTCTCGCCTGTCTAATTAACTCGACCCAAACTGCAATGCGGGGGTGAGGGCGGGGGCAGGATGGGGGTGGTGGTGTTGAGGGGGGGGGGCTGGAACGTGTTCAGGGGCACGGAATTATTTGAACTGCTGCCACCAATCTGTAGAGGTCATAACCGAGGGAGATCGGCCTCCTTTCACATCCTGGAAAAACCGAAAAAACCAGAGATTCGCCCACAGCTAAGATCCAACCGGGAAGAATGACAACCTGGACTCAGACGTCCCCAAAGACTTCTTCAAAGACCATGACGGGGTTTTGTGGAAGGGCTGTCATTAACTGTTGAATGTTAAAGGAAAAGGAAAATCAGGAATCGGGAACATGTTATCGTCGTTTGTACATGACATGAAATGAAATATCGTTTCCCCCAGCCCACAGCAGTGCAACACAACGACAGAAACACATCCAAAAAGTACAAGAACACACATACCCAGACTAACACACATACCCAGACTAACACACATACCCACACTAACACACATATCCACACTAACACACATACCCAAACGAACACACATATCCAAACGAACACACATATCCACACTAACACACATATCCACACTAACACACATATCCACACTAACACACATATCCAAACTAACACACATATCCAAACTAACACACATATCCACACTAACACACATACCCAATCTAACACACATATCCAAACTAACACACATATCCAAACTAACACACATATCCACACTAACACACATATCCAAACTAACACACATATCCACACTAACACACATATCCAAACTAACACACATATCCAAACTAACACACATATCCAAACTAACACACATATCCACACTAACACACATATCCAAACTAACACACATATCCAAACTAACACACATATCCACACTAACACACATATCCACACTAACACATATACCCAAACTAAACAAAACAAAAAAATCACTGTCCAAGAGAACGAACGCCAGCCAGGATGACTGTCGGAACGGCCGGTCTGCATGGGCTAGCAGTTAGCTTAGCCTGCCCAGCATCCGCGTCCTGTCAGACCACCCTCGGTGTTATCAGAACGGCCGGTCTGCATGGGCTAGCAGTTAGCTTAGCCTGCCCTGCATCCGCGTCCTGTCAGACCACCCTCGGTGTTATCAGAACGGCCGGTCTGCATGGGCTAGCAGTTAGCTTAGCCTGCCCAGCATCCGCGTCCTGTCAGACCACCCTCGGTGTTATCAGAACGGCCGGTCTGCATGGGCTAGCAGTTAGCTTAGCCTGCCCAGCATCCGCGTCCTGTCAGACCACCCTCGGTGTTTCCTCTGCAGGTGCAGTTCCAGGCAGGTCCGTGGTCCCTGGGCCCACAGGACGCAGCAGACCAGGCTCTCCCAGCTGACCCAGCGCCAGCTCTCCCAGCTGACCCAGCGCCAGCTCTCCCAGCCATCAAACGAAGACACACTTAGACGCAGACGTGGACAAAGACACTGTGGACAGCACTGGGTGAGGCCGCCACAAACGTGAATTTGCACCGCCATCTTCCCACACTTTCCATATTTTACCACATAAAACATGGTAAAAATCAGCTACCATGTTCTGTGTTTATGCAGAATTCCCTCACCGCGGATGATTTCCTGAAAGCCGCCATTGAAACCGTTGGACGGGTCGGAGAAATCGCCTGGACGGCTCGTGTACTTTCTCACGGCCTCCACCCCACGCTTGTATTGAAGTTACTGTTTCTGTCACTTTAACATTAACATTCTGTCAATGGTTTTATCTTTCATGAAGTCGTTCTTCAAAACTCTTGTAGGTTTGTTTCCTGATGAGTTTAATCCTACCGGAGGTTTGTTAAAGCCCTTCGCCTTTAGCCCCAAGAAGCTTCAGCCTGACGTCAGCGCTTCCAGGGAACTGTCGCAGCCATCGAGATAAGACACCACCTGTTCCGCATGAAACCAGGAAGGGTCAAAGTTGAAATGAATGAAGCTGAGAAGAGCTGTTGAAAGAGGGAGAATATTTCATATTTTTCAAGTAATGAAATGACTTGAGAATGACCCCCGACTGAAGCATTCGATGCATAACTTGGCTCTAAATGAGTCAGAACAGAAGGAGAAGGCTCTCCGTCCCCTCTTTATCCAGCCACCCATCCATCATACAAACCACTTATCCTGCTCTCAGGATGCTGCAGCCTATCTCAGCAGTCACTGGGTGGCAGGCGGGGAGATGGCCTGGACAGACCGCCAGTCTATCACAGGACCCAAACACATTCACACCAAGGGACAATCTAGTACGGCCGAGTCACCTGACCTACATGTGTTCGGACTGTGGGAAGAAACCGGAGCCCCCGGAGGAAACCCACACAGACACGGGGACAACATGCAAACTCCACACAGAGGACGACCTAAGCTGACCCCCCGAGGTTGGACAACCCCGGAGCTCGAACCCAGGACCTTCTTGCTGTGAGGCGACTGCGGTAACCACTGCGTCACTGTGCCGCCCGTTCCCTCTTTAGCCGGTTGTTAAGTGCCTTGTCAGCATTGTCCATCCATCCGTCCATTATCCAAACCACTTCCTGCTCTCAGGGTGGCGGGGATGCTGGAGCCTATCCCAGCAGTCATTGGGTGGCAGGCGGGGAGACACCCTGGACAGGCCGCCAGTCCATCACAGGGCCCACAGACACACACACACACACATTCACACCTAGGGACAATTCAGTACGGCCGAGTCACCTGACCTACATGTCTTTGGACTGTGGGAGGAAACCCACGCAGACACGGGGAGAACATGGAGACTCCACACAGAGGACGACCCGGGACGACCCCCAAGGTTGGACTAACCCGGGGATCGGACCCAGGACCTTCTTGCTGTGAGCTGCCTGCGCTAACCACTGTGCCCCCCGTGCCGCCCGTTCCCTCTTTACTCGGTTGCTACGTGGCTCGTCAGCATTCTCACCAACCCTGTACGGCATGTCAGCAGAAACCAGTTCAGAACCGGTTAGTGTAATTCTACTTAAGAGGTGTCGATGGGCCCGTTTAAAGTCCAGATGGCTCGATACCAACCTCACCAAAGGTGCCTGCTATGTGGAGTCGGACACTCGTCGGTGCTTCTCTCTAATAAAACTTTAGGCTAAACTCAGGAGCACGTTTATATTCATGCAACACTCAGACACCCAACCCTTTTTGCTGGCTGCTCTCTGCAGGTTACTCACACAATACCCCCCCCCACCCACCCACCCACCCCACACACAATACCCCCCCCCACACACACACACACACCCTTTGCTTGGCTTTCTAATATCCCTCTCAGGAAGGTAAATCATCGGTGGGGAAGATAAGAGTGGCGCTCTGCATCCAGCACCAAACTCTTGCAGCCGACGGGCCGCTCGTCTCCCTGCTCATGTGCAACATGTTTGAGTTGGTGAGCCTTTTTAGATGCGGTTGCCTAGCAACTGAGACTCTTTGTTGCACATGGCTGTGTCATCATGCTGTAGCGCACGCACACAAACCACACACACACTCCCTAATCTGTACCAGCGCACCCACCAACCCCCTAAATATAGACGGCCTTTGATAGAGTCAGCATACGCTTTGTCTGGAGGGTGGTGGTGCCAAGGCTTAGTGCCTCCAGGCTCCTCCCGTACCTCCTCTTCCCTCTCTCTTGTTTACACTGGCAGCCTCTGGAAGCACCTCCCTGTGCTCCTCCTCTGTGACTCCTTCGTGTAATCTCGATGTGCAGCTTTCCTCTGGATCAGACGCCTCGGCACCAGCACACCGCGCCTCCCCCCCCCCCCCGCACACACAAACACACAGCCCACACCCTCCCTGCCCAACCAGAGGGGTAGCCATGGCAACGAGTCGCACAGTTGCCATGGGCAACCGGTGAGCCTGGTCCACATGCCAGCGGGGAAGCTTGGCTGGATGGAGGCTGGCTGGCTGGCTGGCTGGCTGGCTGTCAGACGGTAATGGAGAGAAGAAAAAGGTTACGGGGTAAAACAGACGGACGGAGGAACGCCGCCTGTCTGGCGTATCCACATGTACAGGCTGTGCCGGGGGTCTGAGCCACACGGCCCGCATCTCAGACGCACCCCTCCTTCACACGCCATCAGGCCGCCATCCTGTCCCTGTACGGAACGTCTCTTTGGGACTCTGTCTCTTTGGGACTCTGTCTCTTTGGGACTCTGTCTCTTTGGGACAAACCATTTGTCCACACACAGAACCATTTAGCTCGGTATTCTGTGGCGTTACTGTGACGGCTCGGGGGCGGGCGGCTTGGATAAACCTTCCCATGGTGCCTCGTGTGCCCAGACAGTCTGCTCCATCACAGCCGCCATATACAACCCAAGCCTACGATGAACAGGAAAAAAAGTTAAAAAAAAAAAAACCCCGTACATACGAATGAGAAAAGACATTCCAGATGTTGCCGTGGAAACAACACGGAGACGACGGAGTGCGAGGTTTACGTTGTTCAGAGGAGTTAACATCCCGGCTACTGTCATCCCAACTCAGCCGACGTGGTCTTAATACTCTACAGGACTTCATCCAGGCCGGGGTAAGACTGCGAGGTCACGTATTATGCTGTAGAACCTGGTCTAGAACCTGGTCTAGAACCTGGTCTAGAACCTGGCTTAGAACCTGGTCTAGAACCTGGTTTAGAACCTGGTCTAGAACCTGGTCTAGAACCTGGTCTAGAAACTGGTGTGGAACCTGGTCTAGAACCTGGTCTAGAACATGGTCTAGAACCTGGTTTAGAACCCCGTCTAGAACCTGGTCTAGAACCTGATCTAGAACCTGGTTTAGAACCTGGTTTAGAACCTGGTCTAGAACCTGGTTTAGGAAGTTGACGTGAGGTCGTGTGTGAGTGTGTTCACGGTGTCTCATGCAGCAGTGACGTCCACTTATGTGTCCTCAGTAGTGGGGGAGGTGGGCTGTGTGGCGCCAAGGCAGGACCATGAAGACATGCACAATAATCACGATAATGCAATGTTGGGATGATGCTCTGAACCGGAGTCACACACACACACAGGGGTCAGAGGTCAGGGTCACTAACATAAAAACACCCCAAGGAGCCTGAGTAAATGTGTGATGGGATTTCCCATTGGTTGGATCGCTAGTAAACAGTCGTGGGTCTGAGGGCGGGTGGTGTCGTCTACTGTGTGGTGTAGTGTGTATCTCTGTAAACAACGTGAGACTGGAACTGTGATTTTGGGTGATGCCAAATAAACTGGACTGAAAAATGAAAGTTTGAAGTTTAAAATAACCCTGACAGGGCGTCCGGGTGGCATGGCGGTCTATTCCGTTGCCTACCAACACGGGGATCGCCGGTTCGAATCCCCGTGTTACCTCCAGCTTGGTCGGGCGTCCCTACAGACACAATTGGCAATGTCTGTGTGGAAGCCGGATGTGGGTGTGTGTCCTGGTCGCTGCACTAGCGCCTCCTCTGGTCAGTCGGGGCGCCTGTTCGGGGGGGGGGATAGCATGATCCTCCCACGCGCTACGTCCCCCTGGTGAAACTCCTCACTGTCAGGTGAAAAGAAGCAGCTGGCGACTCCACATGTATGGGAGGAGGCATGTGGTAGTCTCCAGCCCTCCCCGGATCAGCAGAGGGGGTGGAGCAGAGACCGGGACGGCTTGGAAGAGTGGGGTAATTGGCCAAGTACAATTGGGGAGAAAAAGGGGGGGGGTAATAATAACACTGTCATGCAGGTTTGCAGGCTGGTCCACGTATATGATGATGACACATCGGCCATCTTTTTGTCGAGCATGTGTAAAGTGTGCATGGATAGAATCTCCCGGCTGGACTACGGCAACTCCCTCCTTGCTGGCGCCCCGGCGTCGGCCATCAGACCTCTGGAGCTTGTTCAGAAAGCTGCAGCTCGTCTGGTGTTCAACCGCCCTAAGTTCTCCCACACAACTCCCCTTCTCATGTCCCTACACTGGCTCCCAGGAGCTGCTCCCATCCAGTTTAAGACTCTGGTGCTGGCCTACAGGGCAGGGAAAGGAGCAGCTCCTTCCTGTCTCCAGGCCATGGTCAAGCCCTACACCCCCGCCCGACCACTTCGCTCTGCTGCCTCAGGACGCCTGGTTGCCCCGTCGCTCAGAGGTCCCTGCTGCCGATCGACCCGGTCACGGTTCTGTTCTGTCCCGGCCCCACAGTGGTGAATGAACTCCCCACTGAGTCGCTGCCCAACTTTCACCGCAGGTTGAAAACTCACCTCTTTAAGAACTACGACCCTGTTACTTGCTCTTAGCACTTATTGTATTCACTCTTTAAAAACACAAATCTCTTTCTTGCACTTTTACTTTAGCACTGGTTTTGCTCTTAGATGCTTGTTTAGATGCACTTATGACCTCTGATGACTAGTAGTTCTCCTGATTTCCTACGTTAGATGATGCACTTATTGTAAGTCGCTTTGGATAAAAGCATCGGCTAAATGACTGTAATGTCATGTCATGTAATGCAATGTCATGTAATGTCATGTAATGTCATGTCATGTAAGTATTACAAGTACTGTGACATGAGAGCTCTGCCCGCCTGTGGCAGAGGTCTCCCTGCAGGGGTGCAAAGTTGGCAGATGTGTATAACAGGACATGTGCTGATCCAGGGCTGAGGAGGCCACGGTGTGTACTTCATCCTGAACCAGTACGACTCACAGGGGTTGGTCTGTGAGTAGAAATACATCAAGTGTAATTCTGCATTTCCCGACCGAAATACAAACCGGTTTGGTTTTTCACCGTTTGGAAGTGGTTTGATACCCACATACAGATCTCCTGCCATTTAACCACCTGTCTTCAGAATCCTTCGGCCTGCCTTCGCCTCCGACTCGCGTTGCTTCTCGCTACTTTCCTGTCGTCTGTTCTTATGGAATCACTTTCCCAACAGTTTCTTCAGAGGGAGAGAGGGAGACAGAGGGAGAGAGAGCGAGAGATACAGAGGGACAGGGAGAGTGATGAAACAGTGAGAGAGACAGACAGAGAGAGGAAAAGAGAATTGACTCGGAAAAAAGAGGACAAGGGACGCTGTTGGCTGATGAAAGAGCAGACCGGAAAAGCAACCTTTAAAAACTCGCGGAGGAAGTCATAAAAAGATTCACTGAGAAGAAAACACTTAAGATTAAGTGGTGCTAAATGTACAACACAACAGTAGAGAGACAGACAGACAGACAGACAGACAGACAGACAGACAGACAGACAGAGACAGAGAGACAGACACATGGAGAGAGAGCATGGGAGGAGAGATAGAGAAGTAGATACTGCAATACTGTGTGTGTGTGAGAAAGAGACAGACAGACAGACAGAGAGACAGAGAGACAGGGAGAGGGAGAGAGAGAGAGAGAGAGAGAGAGAGAGAGAGAGAGAGAGAGAGAGACAGGGGGAGGGAGAGAGACAGGGAGAGGGAGAGAGACAGGGAGAGGGAGAGAGAGAGAGAGAGAGGGAGAGAGAGAGAGAGAGGGAGAGAGACAGGGAGAGAGAGACGAGAGAGAGGAGAGGGAGAGAGACAGGGAGAGGAGAGAGAGAGAGAGAGGGAGAGAGACAGGGAGAGGAAGAGAGAGAGAGACAGGGAGAGGGAGAGAGGAGAGGGAGAGAGGAGAGGGAGAGAGACAGGGGAGACGGAGAGAGAGAGAGAGAGAGAGAGAGAGAGAGAGAGAGAGGGAGAGGAGAGGAGAGAGACAGACAGAGAGACAGGGAGAAGGAGAGAGAGAGAGAGAGAGAGAGAGAGAGAGAGAGAGGAGAGAGAGAGAGACAGGGAGAGAGACAGACAGAGAGACAGGGAGAAGGAGAGAGAGAGAGAGAGAGAGAGAGAGAGAGAGAGAGAGAGAGAGAGAGAGAGAGAGAGAGAGAGAGAGAGAGAGAGAGAGAGAGACAGAGAGACAGGAGAGGGAGAGGAGAGAGACAGACAGAGAGACAGGGAGAAGAGAGAGAGAGAGAGAGAGAGAGAGAGAGAGAGGAGAGAGAGAGAGAGAGAGAGAGAGAGAGAGAGAGAGAGAGAGAGAGAGAGAGAGAGAGACAGGGAGAGGAGAGGGAGAGAGACAGACAGAGAGACAGGGAGAAGGAGAGAGAGAGAGAGAGAGAGAGAGAGAGAGAGAGAGACAGGGAGAGGGAGAGGAGACAGACAGACAGAGAGACAGGGAGAAGGAGAGAGAGAGAGAGAGAGAGAGAGAGAGAGAGAGAGAGAGAGAGAGAGAGAGAGAGAGA
>NC_079224.1:45350212-45382770 GCF_029633865.1 Lampris incognitus | reverse complement strand
CTCATGCCTAAACATGCCTCACCAAGCTAACCAACAAGGGCAACGAGCACTAAGAGGCAGAGTAGGGCAGTTCTTCATCGAATGTGGGTGGAAAAAATAAGAAAGTTTATGAAAATATGGAACAAATCACGTTGATTGATTGTCAAATACAGGACGATTCTGTATTTTATGGGATGGGTGGCAACCTTAAACGCAAACGCTCACTTTTCCAGTGAGCTGTGAGGTAAAACCGGGAGGAACCGCCAAACAGGAGAGGTGTTTTTCTATTCTAAGAAAGCAGTGTCGACCGCTGATGACAAACAGCTATTTAAAAATACACAGGAGATGATGAACGCCAGCTAAAAAACGCTCTCCAAACTCAACACAACAACAACAATAATAATAACAACAATAATAAGAGTAATAATAATAACTTTATCTATATAGCACTTTTCTAAAACAATGTTACAAAGTGCTTTACAAAGAAATAGAACCACATAAGGCAAAAATAAGAACAAGACCAAATAAGTAAGAGTAAAACTAAAAACAGTATGAATAAATAAAGACAAATATCAAACATCTGTAAAAGTTTTCATAAAAAGAAAAGTTTTAAGAAGAGATTTAAAAGAAGCTATAGACTTGGTTTGTCTTAGTTCGACAGGAAAAGAGTTTCATAGTGTGGGGGCTCTAACAGCAAAAGCCCGATTACCCTTTGTGACAAACCGAGAACTAGAAATAACCAGCAAGACTCAGTCAGTGGATCTTAATGGTCGAGAGAGCATATATCAGGTCAATAAATCAGAAATGTATGTCGGAGCAAGACCATTTAAAGCCTTAAAAGTGAGCAATAACATCTTAAAATCAATTCGGGTGCCAGTGTAGGGAAGCAAGCACAGGAGTGATATGGTCATGCCTCTTTGTCCCCATAATGAGCCAAGCAGTGTCATTTTGTACAAACTGCAGATGGTGGATGAGCCCTTGCTGATACCAGAATAAAGTGCATTACAATAGTCAAGCCAAGAATATATAAATGCACGTACAACTTTTCGCAGATCAGCAATTGATAAAAATTACCTAATTTTGGAGATTAGCTTGAGCTGGAGAAAGCATGACTGAACAACACGTTTGATTTGATTATCAAAACCGAGGTTAGCATCGAATATTACTCCAATATTCCTAGCAGCCTAATTAAGACAACCTGACAGACCACCAAGATTAGTAACAAAAGGGCTGATGAAATTTCCGGGACCGAACAGAATGACCTCAGACTTATCATCATTCAATTTGAGAAACATTTTGCACATCCAGGATTTAATGTCAAAGAGGCAAGTTGTGAGATTTGATAGGGTGCTAGGATCTGTGGGTTTTAGTGGCATGTATAACTGAGTGTTATCAGCATAAAAATGGTAGAGCACATCGTGATTTTGAATGACCAGGGCAAGGGGCAGCATGTATATAGAAAAGAGAAGGGGGCCAAGAACAGAGTCCTGAGGGACACCACAACTCGACTGAGCCATTGAGGAAGTAGAGTTACCCAGAACAACAGAAAAAGTTCTGTTGCTGAGGTAAAAGCGTAATAAGCTAAGAGTCAAGCCCTTGATGCCAACCCAAGTCTCTAAGCAATGCGAGAGGATGTTGTCATCGACAGTGTCAAAGGCAATACTTAAGTCTAAAAGAACTAAAATCGAGCAGTCACCTCTGTCTGTAGTCAGCAGTAGGTCATTAGTGACCTTAACTAGAGCTGTCTCGGTACTATGAAGTGCTCTAAAACCAGACTGGAAACTGTTAAAAACACTATTGGTGTTCATAAAAGAAATCAACTGAGATGAAATTACTCTCTCCAGAAACTTAGATAGAAAAGACAATTTGGAGATTGGTCTGCAGTTACTGAAGGACAGGGGATCTAAATGAGGTTTCTTCAGCAATGAGTGAACAATGGCATGCTTAAAACTGTCTGGAAAAGAACCAGAGGACAGAGAATTATTAAGAATTTGCAGAATAACAGAGCTAGTAGTTGAAAATACCTCCTTGAGCAGTTTAGTTGGAATGATGTCTAAGTTGCAGGAGGAGTTCATATTGGAGACGGTACTCTCCAACACTGAGATTGTAATTGATTGAAACTGGGTAAAAGGCAGAATTAACATGGGGAATGGAACGAATGTCTGGCTGGATTTGGGACCCAACATTCTCCACATTATTTACAAAATGAGAGACATTTTTCAGACAACTCAACATCAGGTTCAAACAGAAGTGGAGGGACCATTGATAACAGAATCAATTACTCAAAGAGAACTTTAGGATTGTGGTTATTTCTTGATATTAGTTCAGAGAAGTACGCTGGTCTCGCATCCTTAACTGCCTTCTGGTAAATCAACATTTGGTTTTTAAGGGTGTTATGTGCTAATTCGGACTTGTTGACCTTCCATTGTCATTCTGATTTTCAAGACAAAGACCCATTTCAAATATCCACCCTATGGACTGAGCCCCCATAGACTGATAAATATAAACAACACTGACAAAAATGTTGTACTATGACAAATTGAAAAAGGACAAAGCTGTACTGTATCAATGAATAAGTCAGTAGATAAAATGAAGACAGAACAGAAATCAAGGAGAAAGAGCATCCTCAGGTAGACTCAAACGTGAGGGGATGCAGAGGGATTCTAAGGGGTGAGGGACAGACCTGATAGAAAGAGGTGGTTTGTTTGAGGTTGAAATTCACAGCTTTATCCATCCATCCATCCACTATCCAAGCCGCTTATCCCAACTGGGGTCGTGGGATGCTGGAGCCTATCCCAGCAGTCACTGGGTGGCAGCTGGGGAGACACCCTGTACAGGCCACCAGTCCATCACAGGGCCCACACTCACATACTCACACCTAGGGACAATTTAGTATGGCTGAGTCTCCTGACCTACATGTCTTTGGACTGTGGGAGGAAACTGGAGCACCCGGAGGAAACCCACGCAGACACGGGGAGAACATGCAAACTCCACACAGAGGACGACCTGGGTCGACTGCCCAAGGCTGGACTACCCCTGGGCTCGAACCCAGGACCTTCTTGCTGTGAGGCGACCGCGCTAACCACTGCGCCACCGTGCCTATGTAAATACTTTATGTAAATACTGATATTGACAAAACAGTGTTGGTACAGTACGCCAGAATGTCAGTCCTGGGGAATCAGGTTATCAACAAATAGGTCCTGTTCTGCTCGACCCTCTGCCCTTTCACTCTGCATGTGTGTGTGGGGTGGGGGGTGGGGGGGGGGCTGTTAAGTCCCTGAGAGAATGAAACAGCGGCTCATCTTATGGATGTCTTATGGACGCCATTCAGGAAGCGGGACGTTTCCCAGGGGGCCCCTCTCCCCAGAGCAGGTCTTTCATTACGGACCCCTGATAGCCATGAAGGGTTACATAAATGGCAGGGCAAAAAATGGTTCCTCCTGCAAAAAGGAAAAAAAAGAAGCATAAATAATGAATGAGCGCCTGCTTTACACCGCAGGAAAAGTGTCGTGTCAGCAGGAGGGAGGGAGGGAGGGAGGGAGAGGGGGGGGGAGGGAGGGAGGGGGAGATCCATTTCATTTTCAGATTCCCATGGTTTGGTTTTGGACCATGTTGCATGTGAAAAGACACACACACACGCAAACACACACACACACACACACATGCTCTTTCGTTGTGCTGGTGTTGACCCGGGGGCAGCATGAAATAATGGTCTGCCTCTTTATTAGCCCTCCTTTATCTCTGCGTCTCAGAACAAGAGCCAAGAAAAAAACCCGTTGGAACTAAGGTCACAAGAGTAAAGCCTCGTCTCATTAAAACTGAGGACCTGGTGGAGGCCAGTCAAGGAGGGAGCGCTTAGGTGAGAATGTTGAGCCAATCATTAGCTAGGAAACCTCCACGCTGTTTGACAAACACAGTGGGCTATTTTCAGCGTGCACGCTGCTGCGCACGCACACACACACATGCGTGCACACACACACACACACACATGCGTGCACACACACACACACACACACACACACACACAAACACACATTGATAATGCAGATCATTGCCACCTTTCCAAAAGCATTGACACAATCCTACGAACAATCCCCCCACAAACCCTCCAACCACACACACACACACACACACACGTGTTACATTCACACCCACACAACCCTCATCACTCTCACACACACACACACACACACACACACACACACACACACACACACACAAATACAAACACATAGACACTTGCTTCTTACACTGACACCCCTCCATCACACCTTCCTCCCTATGTTCCCATTCCAGCAGTCGTGCCAATTCCCACATGCTGTTTACCACTCCTAATACATAGTGTGTGTGTGTGTGTGTGTGTGTGTGTGTGTGTGTGTGTGTGTGTGTGTGTTTTCACACACAACAAAACCAACCTGTCACGGCAAAGGCAGTGCTACTGAGGACTGCGCGCCCCCTGCGGCGCTCCAAAAACCTCCTTGTGTAGGTCTCCACCTCAGACCGCGGCGTACAGTATCTGCCTTGCCTCCGGCTGAAGTCTGGTGGCGCCGGGGCGTCAGGCGACGGGAGCAGGGTGGAGAGCAGGGTGGAGCTGGTCTGGGAGCTGCCAGCCAGAGCCCTGCACATCAGCGGCACGGCGGGTATATATGCTCGCTAGCAGCCGGGGTTGAGCGGCAGCTGCTTTCGGCAGACCCTCGCGTGACCGAGCAGCCGGCCCTTTTTAGGGCCCACACTGCTCGGCCCAATTGGGGAGGGGCCTAGAAAAGGAGGCCTAAAATTGTCCACTCAGGTTACCGCGCCTACCCGGGATTCCATCCTGCGGTAAAAACGAGGGATGATCCCATTCAAATTGGACTCTCCTGGGGAAATGATGGCAACAGACCCCATGGACGGGCCGCCGCTGACTGCTGAGGGGCTGAGGCGGGACAACGTGGACATCGCCGCTCTCGGCGAAACCAGGCTCCTGGGCGAAGGCTCCCTGAGAGAGCGAGGAGGAGGGTACACTTGGGCAGACAACGGCGGCATGGTGTCGGACTGGCACTGAAACACCCACCGGACTAAGTGAGAGGCTAACGACCCTCCGTGTCCCCCTAGCAAAGGCCGGCTATGCCACTCTGTTAAGAGCATATGCACCGACACCACCGTCTGGCAACGGTGTGAAGGACACCTTCCACCAGCAACTACTAGATGAGGCCCTTCATCGTATCCCAGAAAAAGGATAAGATCCTTCTTCTGGGAGGCTCTAAAGCTAGGGTGGGATGGATCAGTGGTATATGGAGTGGAGTACCGGGTAGACACGGGCTTGGTCAGGTTGATGCAAGTGGTCTGAGGCTGCTAACGCTGTGCAGAGCATGACCTCGCCGTTACCAACACACTGTTTCAGCAGAGGACCAAATACAACACATCCCGGATGCTGGAGCCTCTCCCAGCAGTCCCTGGGCCACCGGCGGGGGGGGGGGGGACACCCTGGACAGGCCGCCAGGCCATCCCAGGGCCCACACACCAACTCGGCGCCAATCATCGCAACGCGGCCTGTTTCTGCGAACCGCGTCACCGCCCACCTCCAATCCCCCGATGGTCTGGACATTTGCCAAAGTTCCCAAAGGGAAATCTATAGCTGGCTGGCGTGTTCATGCGCCGGTGCAGCAGATACACTTCACTTCAAAAGTTCAACCTTCCACACATCAGCCGCCTCAAAGTCACGCGCCGTGCGTTTCTGCCTTAAAGCGACGGTAGGCAACTTTTTTTGTAGCTTTACTTCATCATAAAGTAAATGCGGACTGTGTAGATCAGTCACTGTGTTGTTGCTGATGTTTATTGAGCCACTGCAGACACCGTACTGAGGAACACCCTGTTATACAGGTTACCGGGTGGGGGCCCCGCGTGGCGATAGTGCTGGATGCCAGCTGCCTGTATGTCGTCTTGTTGCATCCTCGTCGTGTTGGTTAATAAACCAGGTTATGAGCACCAACCCTGCGTCATTCAAGAGAACACGAAACAGACTGCACAGTGTAATGGCTATAGAATGACGACACCATCAGTAGTCCGCGGTGGTGTAGCGGTCTAAGCATCGGCTTTGTGTCGATGCAGTTGCCCATTGGGGACGGGGGTTTGCGCCCCGGTCTCGTCAGATGCGACTATGGCCGGACTCGATGAAGCAGCGATAATTGGCAACGCCGTCTTGGGGAAGGGGGCGGAGTCGGCTTGTGTTCATCACGTGACTGCGTCTCTGGGGGTGTCGGAAAAAACAGTGGTTCGGCCTGGAGCCGCCTCGCCACTTCCGTGACAAGGCGACTCCTTCCAGACTGCCGGCCGGAGAGATGCAGTTGGAGAACGCATGCAGTACGAGGGTGGGTGTTTGAATTAAAATAGGGATCGACTGGCCACTAAATTGGGGGAAAATCAGAAATAAATGTATATTAAAAAAAAGAAAGAATAATGACACCATCGGCATCTGGACTGGTTCCCTGTAAACCTTACAATCTTAACCTTACTGCGCAATTCTGTCTGGCACCGGGTATGGTCTCGCGGGAACATGAATTCTCGATTTACGACACAACGGAAGTGCATCACCATTGCGCAACCAGAACAGGAAGAGGGTAGCGCTTTTGTTTTCCCTGGTAGCTACCCCCAGTAGGGTTGGGTACCGAACTTGATACTGTAACGTGCATGGATAAGTAGACCCGCTGGCCGCTGGCTGGCGGGTCTGACCCTTTAGTCTAGCGGTTAGCGATGTCTCCTGCGGTGCGGGCGATACGGGTTCGCTTCCCGGCCGCGGCAGTTCCTGTGGTTGCGTTGTCCCCCGAATTCGCTACAATACTTTAAGGGTACCAGGGGCGGATCTACAGGGTGGCAACAGGGGAGGCAGCTGCCACCTCTGGGACACAGTCTTGCCACCCCGTTTATAAATCAGATAATATGTTTTTAAAGTATATTTCATGTACATGCATGGTGAAGGTCAATGAGACCCGCACCAAACTCATCTCAAACAGAAGTCGCCGATTTAGAATCCCCCCTCCCCCCCTCACAGGCGCGGATCTACAGGGTGGCAAGGGGGGGCAGCTGGCACCTCTGGGACACAGTGTTGCCACCCCAGGAAAAAATCTCTAGATCCACCACTGAAGGGTACCGACCAAATTACATCGGCACTACCGAGTATGTGTTCACGTTAGATCAGTGTGTAACGGGTAAACTAGTGGGGTGCTGCCATCATACCTGGTATGAAAACGCCGTGAAACTCGACTGTGTTGCGGCGTGTCAGCGGTTCGGGTGTTTTCGGTGTGCGCTCTCCCTCGTGCCTCTCGGCGCTTGGGGAGCCGTTTTCTGGACTGAAGCGATGCATAACGGGATTTGGTAAAGAGCAGCAAAATAATCCGTCCTTACCGTTCCGGCAGTATCCAAGACCAGCGATATATGCCGTTCAGTAACGCGCGATACATGTGGAATAAACCGGAACTGCTGCGCCCACAATCATGGATGAACCGGATGCCGGATCCAAAAATGGCGCCTGCTCATTCGCCCGAACAACTTTCTGGCTCCCGGGTTACTTCCGGGTACACGCGGCCCACTGAATATGCGCAGTAGTGTAACTCCCATCGTCATGGTCCCTGGTCTTTAAACCGCTGTGTGTGTATTGCAATCCCACCAGCGCCACAGTAACACCGAGGTGTGATATGTTTTCTCTGCACATTAAACTGAATAAAACATGAAACCCCAGGGCAAAAAGGCTGCACACGCACACAAAGTGTGGCAAACCCTTTTAAAGAACGCCCACACACACACACACACACACACACACACACACACACTGGTAAACTGAGCTTCCAGTTGGCTGCAGTCAATCTCAGACACGCCGGATGACCTGATGTGGCAGGTCAAAGGACGCTAACTCAGTTAGCATGGAGTTGTTTAGGAAAACCCATAGCTCGCTAACGTCCCTAAATAGCCCGAGCCACGCTTTAATGGCCGCGGGCTCTCCGCTGTCCCTGATTGGAGCAGCATGTTGTCCATCATTGGCTAATGAAGAGGAAGCGCTTTCCCCCAGTAAGCGCATGGCACCAGTGGCACAAAGCCAGTAATTAAGTGAGATGTCTGACTGTGAGTCACTGGAATGGCAAGCGCTAATGGCGAGCCATAAAACAAAACTAAGCTACAGTCACACTGGGGGCGTTAAAGAAGAATCAACCCATCATAAAAATAAAGTTATGAAGACTATTATTATGTAACCTGATGCTTCGTGCCAGCGATTGAAAATACAGCTCAAATCTGCATCTCTGAAAGGCAGCGTTGACCAGGACGTCCTCATCATGGACGTCTCCATGTAAAGGGTGTGAAGGTGTCAGAGAAATCCCCGGATGTCTTGCGTAAACGCTCTGACGTCATGTGGGCTCAGCGCACGGCCAGTAAGACTGGGAGCACTGGGGGGCGTCCGGGTAGCGTAGCGGTCTATTCCGTTGCCTGCCAACACGGGGCTCTCCGGCTTGGTCGGGCGTCCCTACAGACACAATTGGCCGTGTCTGCGGGTGGGAAGCCGGATGTGGGTAAGAGTGGGGTGATTGGCTAATTACAATTGGGGAGAAAAATGGGGGGGGGGACTGGGAGCACTGGGATGGCAGCTCATTACATCAGGCGTTTGTTAAAGGACCCTGTTGGTCTGATTCATACTGGCTGCCTTCCCAGTCACCGGTCTGTGGAAGCTGGTGGGGGGGGGGTAAAAGTTGCCTACAGCTGCTTTAAATAGAAGTCAAATATAACAGACACAAAGACATTTAACTGTAGATATGTACGCTTGTTTTGTTTTGCTTTTGATGGTGTTGTACGTGAATGCTAGGTCTGTGTGTGTGTGTGTGTGTGTGTGTGTGTGTGTGTGTGTGTGTGTGTGTCAAATGTGCCTCAGTGGGCTTTACAGCAACACAACATCCTGTCATTAGACCCTCTCATCGGATAAGGAACAACTCCCTAAAAACCTTTAACGGGGAGAACCCTCATGGAGAACCCTCAGGGAGAACCCTCATGGAGAACCCTCAGGGAGAGCAGCAAGAGGAGGATCTCTCTCCCAAGACGCACAACGTGCAATGACGTTGTGTTTACACAATTTGCACAACACTGAGAGAGGGTAAACAGAATTATTATGGACTTATAAGATTTATGAAGAATATCCCGCGCAGACGCCACCGGAACAGCCCGGGACCCGAGCCACGTGACCAGCATCATCGAGTTAATATCTATATATATGTATATATATGTGTGTGTGTGTGTCTTTAGTAGATATATAAAAAGAAAATGTGATGGGGGGACTGCCAAGCCGCGTCCACCACTATCACCATGGAAACCCGGGAGGAGAACCGACTGCACGCGCGCACAAGGGGGACTTGTCATTCGCCTCACGGTCACAGAGGTTTTATGTGTTTCCATGTCCAGGGTGTCTCCCGCCTGCCGCGCAATGGCTGCTGGGATAGGTTCCATCACCCCCGCCACCCTGAGAGCAGGAGAAGCGGTTCGGATAACGGACGGAAGGATGGATGGAATGACGTCACGTCTGGTCCACAGACAGAAGAGACGTTTCGTTCAGTTCAGTTCAGGAATTTGACTCTCGAGACTGGGTCTTTGAAATGTTCAAGAAAATAGATGTTGACCTCAATCAGGGAGGTTTTATCTCTTCAAAATGGATTAATGACAGGAAATATCCCACCCTGAGCAAGGCAATGGCGTTTGACACGGCTTTTGTTCTTTTTATCATTTGTTTGTTATCAGTTTTTTTTAAAAATCAACGCTCCACTATGATTACTCCCGTCAGTCCTTTCCAACACGGCAACACATTTGAGCAAAAGATGGACATGAGCCGCACTCATCACCTAGCTTGAGGCTAACGCTAGCTTGAGGCTAACGCTAACTTGAGGCTAACGCTAGTTTGACGCTAACGCTAGCTTGAGGCTAACGTTAGTTTGAGGCTAACGCTAGTTTGAGGCTAACGCTAGTTTGAGGCTAACGTTGACGCTACGCTAGCTTGAGGCTAACGCTAGCTTGAGGCTAACGTTAGTTTGAGGCTAACGCTAGTTTGACGCTACGCTAGCTTGAGGCTAACGCTAGCCCGCGCGGCCTGGTATCCGCAGGCCATGCTGAGCCAGTCTTAAGGTAAACGGCCTCTCTGAGGTGGGCGAGAGCCTCCTGCTGCTTCCTTTCATGGACTCATCTATAAAATATGGACGAAGCCTTTCTGCTCTCTCGTCTTGATGCATGTCGACACGTCGTCTGCTGGCATCCAGAGTCCGTATCTTAAAGGGGCAAACCGGTATGTTGGCATGTTTTAGTCCCTTCACTACAGATGACGAGTAGGCGCTTCACCTTACTTCTGGCCCGCCTCCAAAGCATACTGTATTGTTTTAGCTGTTCTGAGTTATTCCTTCCCCCCAGAAAGCTCTGCACAGACATTCTGTCTGTCCTTTACCCCCCCCCCCCCCGTCTAACTTGCTCTCATGTCAAGTGTGTTGCATTGCATTTCTGGGTACAGACTGTGCTATATATATTATTTGATTGATTGATCGATGGATTGGTCAACTGATCATGCCGAATGCTGACAACTAACAAACTACCTCGGGTTCACTACAGAGACAGTAGAGCCCCACTGACACTAAACACATCCAACTGCTGATAAACACATCCGACACATCCAACTGCTGATAAACACATCCAACACATCCAACTGCAGACAAACACATCCAACTGCTGATAAACACATCCGACACATCCAACTGCTGATAAACACATCCAACTGCTGATAAACACATCCGACACATCCAACTGCTGACAAACACATCCAGCTGCTGATAAACATCCAACACATCCAACTGCTGATAAACACATCCAACTGCTGATAAACATATCCAACACATGCAACTGCTGATAAACACATCCAACACATCCAACTGCTGACAAACACATCCAACTGCTGATAAACACATCCAACACATCCAACTGCTGATGAACACATCCAACTGCTAATAAACACATCCAACACATCCAACTGCTGACAAACACATCCAGCTGCTGATAAACATCCAACACATCCAACTGCTGATAAACACATCCAACTGCTGATAAACACATCCAACACATGCAACTGCTGATAAACACATCCAACACATCCAACTGCTGACAAACACATCCAACTGCTGATAAACACATCCAACACATCCAACTGCTGATAAACACATCCAACTGCTGATAAACACATCTGACACATCCAACTGCTGATAAACACATCCAACTGCTGATAAACATATCCAACTGCTGATAAACACATCCAACTGGTGATAAACACATCCAACACATCCAACTGCTGATAGACACATCCAACTGCTGATAAACACATCCGACACATCCAACTGCTGATAAACACATCCAACACATCCAACTGCTGATAAACACATCCAACTGGTGATAAACACATCCGACACATCCAACTGCTGATAGACACATCCAACTGGTGATAAACATATCCAACTGGTGATAAACACATCCGACACATCCAACTGCTGATAAACACATCCAACTGCTGATAAACACATCCGACACATCCAACTGCTGATAAACACATCCAACACATCCAACTGCTGACAAACACATCCAGCTGCTGATAAACATCCAACACATCCAACTGCTGATAAACACATCCAACTGCTGATAAACACATCCAACACATGCAACTGCTGATAAACACATCCAACACATCCAACTGCTGACAAACACATCCAACTGCTGATAAACACATCCAACACATCCAACTGCTGATAAACACATCCAACTGCTGATAAACACATCCGACACATCCAACTGCTGATAAACACATCCAACTGCTGATAAACATATCCAACTGCTGATAAACACATCCAACTGGTGATAAACACATCCAACACATCCAACTGCTGATAGACACATCCAACTGCTGATAAACACATCCGACACATCCAACTGCTGATAAACACATCCAACTGCTGATAAACACATCCAACTGGTGATAAACACATCCGACACATCCAACTGCTGATAGACACATCCAACTGGTGATAAACATATCCAACTGGTGATAAACACATCCGACACATCCAACTGCTGATAAACACATCCAACTGCTGATAAACACATCCGACACATCCAACTGCTGATAGACACATCCAACACACCCAACTGCTGATAAACACATCCAACTGCTGATAAACACATCCAACTGCTGATAAACACATCCAACACATCCAACTGGTGAGAGAGCATCCCAATACCACTGCCGTCCGCTACCATTCAGTCCCTATGAGCGTTCCTACTACATAGTAAACACCAGATACTCTAAGAATGTTACTGAGAGCCACCGTCCTCCAGTCCTACAAGGCCACATGTGCTGCTTGGTAGCAGAGCTGCAGAAAGGCATTATGGGATTGGCGGGGCAATAAGGGTAGGAGCGGTTGGGGGTTCCCTTTACAAAGTGCAGATCTCCTTTCCCCCCTCTGGTAAGAACATCCTCCTCAGGGTCTGCCTGCTCAGGCCTGCAACTATTGATCCCTGTCTTGATGCGTCTGTGTGTGTGTGTGTGTGTGTGTGTGTGTGTGTGTGTGTGTGTGTGTGTGTGTGTGTGTGTGTGTGTGTGTGTGTGTGTGTGTGTGTGTGTGTGTGTGTGTGTGTGTGTGTGTGGTGGGTTGTAAGGTAATGGCCTGGTCAGCAAGAATTCACTATGTATGTGTGTGTGTTTGTGTGTCTGAGAGATCAAATTTGGCATCCGGTGATGTTGGTGATACTTGCCAGTGATCATACATGGTTTCTGCATTCTGTTGTGTGTGTGTGTGTGTGTGTGTGTGTGTGTGTTTATGTGTGATTGTCTGTCTATGCCCTCAAATATCAAATTAAATATGCAGTGATGCTGGCCAGTGATGGGAGATGGTGTGTGTGTGTTTGCAGTATTTTAACCGAGCTGTTTCCTCTGCAGCCTTAGTTTATGTCCACTCCATCACAGTCCCACAAGAGTCCTGGTAGGCGCTGAACCTCCATAAATCTTAGTGTACTGAAGGTACTTTCAGGTGACAGTGCTGCTCTTGGTCCCGCGAGGAGAAGACTTATCAGTTTTCTACTGGAATCATGTAAATCAAATGATTGCCAAACTACACCCTCATCTGTGTTGGGTGGAGTTTTTTTTAGTTTGTAACCATAATTAAGGTTGGGAATAGAAAACCAGTACTGAAGTTAAACCGGTTCCACGTTTACAACAACTGGTATTTATGAAGAGTGCTGCGTCTCTGAACGCTTATCAAATCTTTATATCACGTGTGATATAAAGGAAGAGGGCAATTTTATCTGTACTTTACTCTTTTTCTTATCAAAATGGAGGGAAAGATACCGAATGTTGCTGGAAATCTACTGCTAGTATCAGCCTTTATCTTCTAAAGGTAAAGGTAGTTTTCTGTGTTGGAAACATTTTAGTTTATTTTCTTATTTAAAAATCTGATAAGAACTGGAATTGTACCGGTGTGGGAAGATGGCAGCGCGACTTCACGTTTGCAGTGGCCTCACCCGGTACCGTCCACGCAGTGTCTTTGTCCACCTCTGCGTCTACGTTTGTGTTCGTTTGATGGCCGGGAGAGCTGGCGCTGGATCGGCTGGGAGCGCCTGGTCTGCTGCATCCTGTCCGCCCAGGGACCACGGCCCCGCCTGGAGCTGTGCCCGAAGAGGAAACGCCGAGGGCGGTCTGACAGGACGCGGAGGCGGGGCAGGCTAAGCTAACTGCTAGCCCATGCAGATCGGCAGTTCCGATAACAGTGAGGGCGGTCTGGCGGCGGCCTCGCCTAGCCTTGTCTGTGTTTTTAGTGTCGTCGTGTGGAGGGCGGGGAGGTGTGTCGAGGGTGTCTGGTTGGGAGAGCTGGCGCTGGATCGGCTGGGAGCGCCTGGTCTGCTGCATCCTGTCCGCCCAGGGCCCACGGCCCCGCCTGGAGCTGTGCCCGAAGAGGAAACGCCGAGGGCGGTCTGACAGGACGCGGAGGCGGGGCAGGCTAAGCTAACTGCTAGCCCATGCAGATCGGCAGTTCCGATAACAGTGAGGGCGGTCTGGCGGCGGCCTCGCCTAGCCTTGTCTGTGTTTTTAGTGTCGTCGTGTGGAGGGCGGGGAGGTGTGTCGAGGGTGTCTGGTTGGGAGAGCTGGCGCTGGATCGGCTGGGAGCGCCTGGTCTGCTGCATCCTGTCCGCCCAGGGACCACGGCCCCGCCTGGAGCTGTGCCCGAAGAGGAAACGCCGAGGGCGGTCTGACAGGACGCGGAGGCGGGGCAGGCTAAGCTAACTGCTAGCCCATGCAGACTGGCAGTTCTGACAGTCCTCCTGGCTGGCCTTCGTTCTCCTGGACAGTGATTCTTTCGGTTAGTTTAGATATGTGTGTTAGTTTGGATGTGTGTGTTCTTGTAGTTCTTGTAGTTTTGGGTGTGTTTTTGTCTTTGCGTTGCCCTGCTGTGGGCTGGGGGAAATGACGTGTCGTTTCATTTCATGCGCGCAAGTGCACGGAATGAAACGACAAACGACGTGTTTCTGATTCTGAACTGGGATTTGATTTTCAGAGTTGGATTCGGAATCAGTCAAATCTGAACAACAGCCAACTCTCCCTGTGATGGATATTAAACATTTGAGGTATGTTGTGAAAGCTGTGTTTTATACATAAAAGATAACCCCCTCCCCTCCCCCGCCTGCCGGGCCCTGTGACGGCCTGGCGACCTGTCCAGGGTGTCTCCCCGCCTGCCGCCCAGTGCCTGCTGGGATAGGCTCCAGCATCCCCGCGACCCTGAGAGCAGGACAAGCGGCTCGGATAATGGACGGATGGATGGATAAAAGACTTCACCGCCCTGAGTTCGGGCGATGGCAAGGCATCGTCATGACGGTGATAGTTGTGCACGTGACCAGAACAATAAACAATATGCAATATCCCCGGCAGCGGACTGGGGTGACCTGTTACCACGGTGACACTTCGAGAAAGCGGGGGCGGCAGCGTGGAAGCGGACGGGCCGCTCTGCTGGAGCGGCTCAAGGCCGACAACCCGTACTAAACCTGACACGGACACGTCAACGTCCGACTGGCCTGCGGGCAGGAAGCCGTTAGCAGATAACTTCCCTGTCAAGCTGCCCGATGTGCACTGAGCTGCTGAGGCAAAAAACTGCAAACGAGCATGAATTTGAGACAGGCGAGATGATTTTAATCTTCACTTACACACGGCCGGCCGGCTGCTGAGTGTGCAGCCCGTGTTCTGCAACGCCTTGGTTTACATGTTACCGGGTTCCACACCGTCAGACCTCTGGGTGGCCCGGCCGCTGCCCTGCAGCAGCCCTGCAACCTATGTGATCTGCCTCACACACGAACACACACACACACACACAATCTGACGTCCACGCCACCATTACCCACAGCGAGGTACGTAACCCGGACTCAGGTTCACATCCTGCCGCTCCAGCAGTGCACATCAGCGCATCAGAAATGCACGCGGACACTCGGCCCTCACTTAACCAGGAAGTGCTCAGTTTTCAGCCACTGGTGGTGCTCCTAAGCAAAGTGGGCCTCTGTGCCAGAACAAAAGCATTAACATCACGGGAGCTTCCTCTCCGGGCCGCTGCACCGAAGCCCGGATGTAATAATGTAATAACGTCTATCAGCACAGTCGATGAGCTCTAATAACACGCACAACACGTCTGCACCCGTCAAATTCTGAATATATAAACCAACACACTAAATTACACTTAGCTGTATTTCACCCTCTATCTATCTATCTATCTATCTATCTATCTATCTATCTATCTATCTATCTATCTATCTATCTATCTATCTATCTATCTATCTATCTATCCATCCATCCATCCATCCATCCATCCATCCATCCATCCATCCATCCATCCATCCATCCATCCATCCATCCATCTATCTATCTATCTATCTATCTATCTATCTATCCATCCATCCATCCATCTATCTAGCTATCTATGTATCTAGCTATCTATATCTACGGATGGACAGACAGACAGATAGATAGATAGATAGATAGATAGATAGATAGATAGATAGATAGATAGATAGATAGATAGATAGATAGATAGATAGATAGATAGATAGATAGATAGATAAAGCTAATTGTAAAGCGTATGCAAACATACGGTGATTACAACTCGGCATTGAATGGGATGAGGAAACCTTTCACCCGTCTACCATCAGAGCTGGACTCTGGTGGTGAAGAGGAGGCACCACACCAGGCCAAGACAGCACCTAAACCGACGTAAGTCTGAATAACACTTGGATGTGTTTTAGTGTGCATGCTGCGTGGTGTGCGGGGTAGGGAGAGTTTTACTGCAGCCCCAGTCGGTAAGATAACCCGATTGCTTTTCGTGTGAGTCTGTGCAGACCCGGCGGTCCGACATACTGCTGGCTACTGGCAGGCTCCAGCCTCCACTGTCAGATGGGGCAAAAGAAAAAGAAAAAAAGGTCAAATGTGCAATGCATTACTGCATAGACCCTCCACAGCACAATACCTTTCAGTAGATTTAGGGTCCCTACCTAGTTCTGATGACTTGCACCAAGTGGGCTCAGTACATAACCCGGACAGTAGCTGCTGGTAGCTGGTCTCAAGCAGGCCCCCAAATGCTCATCAGTCATGGTGGAACGGTATTTGGACTTAGTAATCTTCATGTGGGAAAATCATGGGGCGGTGCAGCGGTTAGCGCGGTCGCCTCACAGCAAGAGGGTCCTGGGTTCGAGCCCCGGGGTAGTCCAACCTTGGGGGTGGTCCCGGGTCGTCCTCTGTGTGGAGTTTGCATGCTCTCCCCGTGGTGGGTTTCCCCCGGGGGCTCCGGTTTCCTCCCACAGTCCAAAGACACCGTAGGTCAGATGTGTCTCCCCACCTGCTGGGAAAGGCTCCAGCATCCCCGCGACCCTGAGAGCAGGATGAGCGGTTTGGATGACGGATGGGTGGGTGTACTAAACGTGAATTGGTTGACTTACTGATGGAGGTGGTGCGTCTCTTACAGAGTCTCTGTGTGACTATTTAAACAGTAATCTGTACAACCCAGTATTCACACACTCACATTCTGTAGAAGTCAAGTTTAAGCGGCGTGCTTGCGGATGAAGAGGGCCACCACCGAGGGTCGGAGCCAGCTGACCACATCCTTCACCTCCGCCCGGAGACGGGTCGTTAAGTATGCAGCTCTAAAACTCTCCCTTAAAAGCGGCCAAACCAAACACGGCTCATGCTAACGAAGCTGCGAGTCGTCAACAATAAAGCTCTCTTTACAAGGCCGTAATTACTTGTCGGATCTAAACCGCATCAAGCTGAAATGACTCCCGGCCAAACCGTGGCTGTGGTGGCAGTTTGGCAGAAACCCAGTCCTTCTTGGCCGGCGTCCCTACAGACACAATCGACTCTGTGCATGCCTGTAGTCCACTGACTTCCGGTTTCTACAGCCATGCACAGAGCCGATTGGCCGTGACTGCGGACGGGAAGCCGGGTGTGGGTATGTGTCCTGGTCGCTGCACTAGCGCCTCCTCTGGTCAGTTGGGGCGCCTGTTTGGGGGGGGGGGCTGGGGGAATAGTATGATCCTCCCACGCGTCACATCCCCCTGGTGAAACTCCCCACCGTCAGGTGAAAAGAAGCGGCTGGTGACTCCACATGTATGGTAGTAGTGTGTGGTAGTCTGCAGCCCTCCCCGGATCGGCAGAGGGGGTGGAGCAGAGACCGGGGCGGCTCGGAAGAGCGGGGTAATTGGACAGGTACAATTGAGGAGAAAAAAGGAGGGGGGGGGGACAGCCATCCATTATCCAAACCGCCTATCCTGCTCTCAGGGTCGGCAGGTGGCCGGCGGGGAGACACAGAGGACCACCTGGGATGACCCCCAAGGTTGGACTACCCCGGGGCTCGAACCCAGGGTAGGCCTACTTGCTTTGAGGCGACCACGCTAACCACTGGGATCTGGGAACGGGCAGTGGGAGAAAAAGCGGGAAAATCCATAAAAACAAAAAGGAAACCAGTCCTTTGTGCTTTTCTTTTTTTTACCCCAGAAACAAACCTCCTCACTAAGAGATCCCGGCCTTCCGGTGGGACATGTGATGCTCTTTTCACTGTGCCCTGTAGAGCAGTAGGTGCCTATGCGTTTTAGTCCTCCATTTTCCTCCCCTCATCCCTCCATCGTTGTTCTCACCGTGGCAACTCGTACCTGGAAACAAACACATCCAGCTGAGCGACCTGCCATCAGTAAAACTTAACGCCGCCTTCCTGGAGCTGAATGCCTTCGGGAAGCGGGAGAGGCTGCACGCCAGGGCACATTAAGTCCGTCTGGACAAGAAAGAGAGAGAGAGGGAGAGAGAGGGAGAGAGAGGGGGAGAGAGAGAAAACAGAGGAATGCACTTCCCTGGAGAAGTGCAGGAGAGGATGGAGAGAGGAAGGGAGGGGTGGACGGATGAATGGTGGCGATAAGGGTGGACAATTGAATTTGCTCTGGTGTTTGGGGTAATATCAGAGGAAGGCGGGTTTGCCCTCACCGCGGATACATCAAGCCGTCGGACTGATGCTCGGGAGGAAAGGCAGGACACTGAATCGTGGACAGCGTGAAGGATCGTCTTTTAATGGAGAGGGGAGATGGACTGCGGCGGTCTGCAGGAAGGGCTTCGGCGTGCTGGACACGCCCCGTGACTTGTTAAGATAGGAGTCTAAAAACCCCACCACAAATCAGAGAGGTCGCTCGGTTCATCTCCAGTAACACAGTGGCTGAAATCCGACCCCGACGCTGCTCCAAACTGCATCAACCGACCAAGGCGATAGCGACCAGGATGCGTCTGATTCGCTGGTCTGCTCAGCCCAGATGGAAGGGGTAGGGCTGTAATTACCTGTGTTAGGGTTTGTTTGTTTTTTTTAGCCTTGGGTCTGTACATCTTTGTGTTTTGGTGCCAGCTGTCACTCCAACGTGATGTGCAGGGATGACGTTTTCCTCTCGTCTTTGTGTTCGGACGGGGAGTTTGCTGCCGTTTCCTCTGCCGTCATAACTGCTGCTTGGTGAACACCAAAGAAGCGCTGGATGTGTTATTGCTAACTCCACACCTTAATTTCCTCTGCACACCATATGTGCTCTCATCCTATGACGTCATATATTCCCACGTTGGATTTCTGACTTGATTTCTGAATTTATGATCTATGACTGGGCGGCACGGCGGTTAGCGCGGTCGCCTCACAGCAAGAAGGTCCTGGGTTCGAGCCCCGGGGTAGTCCAATCTTGGGGGTCGTCCCGGATGGTCCTCTGTGTGGAGTTTGCATGTTCTCCCCGTGTCCACATGGGTTTCCTCCCACACTCCAAAGACATGTAGGTCAGCAGTCATTGGCCTGCCGCCCGATGACTGCCGGGATAGGCTCCCACGGGCCCGAGAGCAGGATAAGTGGTTTGGATAATGGATGGATGGACTGATTTGTGAATGATATTCAGTTTAGGTAGCGGTTAAGTTTCAGGTTAAAGGTAGATGGTGCTTCAGAATCAGAAATCTGAATCAGAAACACTTTGTCATTTCATTTCATACACTTGCGCACATGAAATGAAACGGAACATCATTTCCCCCAGCCCACAGCAGTGCAACGCAAAGACAAAAACACATATCCAAAAAAAAAACTACAAGAGCACATGTCCAAACTAACACATATATCAAAAAAGTAAAAATCATTGTCCAAAGAACGAACGCCAGCCAGGAGGACTGTCAGAACTGCCGGTCTGCATGGGCTAGCAGTTAGCTTAGCCTGCCCCGCTTCCGCGTCCTGTCAGACCGCCCTCGGTGTTTCCTCCTCAGGCACAGGGGCACAGCTCCAGGCAGGGCCGTGGTCCCTGGGCCCACCGGACGCAGCAGACCAGGCTCTCCCGGTGGACAAAGACACGGCATGGACGGTGAATTCGCGCCGCCATCTTCCCACGCCGGAACTGGGTGAGGCCGCTGCGAACGTGAATTTGCCACAGCGGAAGCGGTGTGGGAAGATGGCGGCGGCGGAAATGAACCCACCCACCACGTCTCATACTGACACAAAGAGGACCTTGTGCAATGCTGTGCCAACACTGTCAATATATGAAGCATGGCATGAGAAGGGAGTAAAACATCAGCTCGTGTCCTCTGAGCTGTCTGGCTGATCAAACACAAAATCCAACCAGGTTGACTCTCAAACCAGTCCCACTGGCTTGCAACAACAACTCTCGAGGTAGCCAGAAAGCTCATCAGTGTTTTATTTTTGTTTTATTCATTTATTTCGTATGTCTGCTACGCTTTCTAAACAAAACCAATAGCGGAGTAACTCTCATATAAGTACCACCAATCTCTTAGAGAATGCTCTTTACTGTGACAATAGAAAGTGACAGGTACCCTCCGTGTCACCTTCCCCGTCCCATCATCAAAGTTGGGATGGTCCTCTCTCAGCTCTTACTGCCACTTAAAACACCTGAAGGCTCTGCACCCTATTACGTCAATTACACCCTTTCCATCAGGCAGTATGAAAGCCATTCTTCTGCAGCGCAAAGTGCTCTTTGGCAGGCGGTCATAAGGAACATTATGTACAGGGGTCCGGGGCAGAGAGGATGTTAGAGGAAGGGGCCAGAGCCAAGACACAAAGCCAATGCTGGTACTTCTTTATCAACTCTTACACCATTCCTGTTGTTAAATAATCTGATGTGATTTAGTTCAGGTGTTAAGTATTCTTCAGTCCTGCAGTAACGTTATCTTTTTGCACTGCCGTCTTGGATGAGAGCCTCCGATCTGCAGCTGGTTCTGGTAAACACTGGTGGCACAACTAGCATTTATTCTACTATTCAGTCATGAATGTCCACATGTAAAGAATACAGATATTGTTTTATGGTTAACTACCGATGTTAAAGGCCAAGATTACTACATTAAAGTAAATAAAAAAAAAAAACCAGATGCAATGATACAGTGATGAAAGTACATGTATATTTTTGTAAAGGTGTGGAGCAGGTATTGCTTAAATTTTCTGTTGTAGAGAAGAAAAGCATTTTCCATCTTCCTCAGTTAATGAAGTCTTTAGTAAGGCATGCTAGCTAGCTGAGGCCTGGGTACAAATGGAACACGCTTCCAGCCCATTTCATTTACACCCCTTAAATTGTGCCTCCTCACACCCTCCTCAAAGCCAACGTTCTTCCAACCCAATAGTTAGAATTTGGTCACAATTCAGGAGCCATTTTAAGTTGCATACGACATCAGTACTTTCCCCCATCCAAAACAGGTACAACTTCCCGCCTCATCTCTCTGATTCTACCTTTGGATTTTGGTTCTGAGAGGAATGCTAGCTAGCTAGCAAGTTAGCCATCTCAACCAATGCTCAGCTGTGAACTAACTCCTTTATGTGACCGTAAGCACATGTTTGGTAGTGTGAACGTTATGTTGTCTATTACAGAATTCAGCAATGCTGTTGAGGGAAATGCTCTCCCCCATCAAATCCTGAATCACATCACAAAACCAAACTCGACTGATTTGGGTTAAACAGATGTGCTTAACAGGCGGCGGATCATTCGTTTGTTGTCGATTTGGAACATCTTAGGAAGAAAGCCATTTTATTGTGTCATTGTACTCTTACAATGAATGTGTTCTCTGCATTTACCCCATCCTGTTGTATAGGAGCAGTGGGCAGCTGCAGCGGCCGGGGACCAACTCCAGTTCTTCTTTCCATTGCTTTGCTCAGGGGCACAGACAGGAGTATTAACCCTAACAGGCATGTCTTTTTGATGGTGGGAGGAAACCGGAGAACCCCGAGGAAACCCATGCAGACACAGGGAGAACATGCAAACTCCTCACAGAAAGGACCTGGGACGGCCTGGGGTTCGAAGCCAGGACCTTCTTGCTGTGAGGCAACAGTGCTAACCACTGAGCCACCGTGCCGCCAGAACATTTCAGTGTAAATCTTCACACGCTTTAGACATCGAAGGACATGTTTTAGTCTTCATCCATGTGGCCACAGCTGTCACCACCTTTAAACGTCTTTATTGGAGCGTCTGTTCCAGACTGACTGGACAGCAGGCAGACTTAGAGCCAAATGTCATACAACACTACAGTTCAGTGTAATGACTGTAATGAAATTCATAACCGGTGAACTTTCGCAACTGATTTTTTGAATTACAATAATGACTGTAGTTGGTACAAGCCTAGTGAACAAACACTCCTGATTGGCAGAATCGACAATAGTTTCTCAACTGGCATATGATGAACACTGTTGTTGGACTGGACTTGAAGATGAAATGAGACAGAGTGCACCTATATCTACACCATGGCAATCAGACGCAATAGTATCAAAGCCAATGATAATGATGTATTATGGCTTTAATACTGTAGCCCTCCAATAATACTGGAGCTCATTTTAGTTTAGTTTTTTTTTATCTTTTGAAGGGGGGGGGCGTCCCTCCCGGGGAGGTCCCTCCCCTTTTTCTCCCCAACTGTATCCAGCCAATCACCCCACTCTTCCGAGCCGTCCGGTCGCTGCTCCACCCTCTCTTCCGATCCGGGGAGGGCTGCAGACTACCACATGTCTCCTCCCGTACATGTGGAGTCACCAGCTGCTTCTTTTCACCTGACAGTGAGGAGTTTCACCAGGGGGACGTAGCGCCTGGGAGGACCACGTTATCCCCTCCACCCCCCCGCGCCTGAGCAGGCGCCCATACCGACCAGAGGAGGTGCTAGTGCAGCGACCAGGACACGTACCCACATCCGGCTTCCCACCCGCAGACACGGCCCGTTCTGTCTGTAGGGACGCCCGACCAAGCCGGAGGTAACGCGGGGATTCGAACCGGCGATCCCCGTGTTAGTAGGCAACGGAATAGACCGCCACGCCACCCATATGTCCTAGCTCATTTTAATTCGTCATACCAGGATGACAACACACACAGAAATAAATAAATAAATACATAAAGTGCACTTCCTCTTGGCTAATGTGTTGCCCATGGGGGCAGACGTCCCCCTCACAGCCCGTGCTGTGGGGTAATTGCTGCCAGATAGCTTTGGTAAAGTGGTATTTACTGGGCCGGTGGGATTCGGGATTACCTGACTCAACAACACTGAGGGTCAAAGAACTCAGGAGGCACTCTGTAAAAAGCACCACCCAAATGACGTCATCTTGTATTTGGTTTTAGAACGTGTCTTAAAATCAGGAGAAACGCACCAGCACCACAACGTGTCTCGCTTTCCTTGTCGCCATTTTAAGGAATTTCAAGAATTTCTTCATAGTTGGACAAATGTACTTGTTATGAGCGCGTGCAAGAGATAACAAAGGCCTCTCTGCGTCAGCAGCCACTGGGTGGCGCCACTGGGTGGCTCCCCAGCTACTAAAACATTTACAAACACCGGGGATCGCTTCAGCAAATGGCCACAACCACAAACTCCAATTAGACACGAGCGCCCAAACCAAGACTGGTGCCCATAAACAGGCTCGTTTATAGAAGTGCTCCATTCAGAAACACATGGGAACACCCGGCCTTGTGTTCAAACCCCGCTGTGGATGTGAGACTGAACCCAAGTGCACTACCACAAATAGTCTGAGGCCAGAGGCATCTTTATTATTCCACATTTAGTTTGTTCCATTTAGATCACTGACGTCTTGTTGACTATGGCATTTTCTTTCTGTGGCTGGTGTCAACCGACCGGAAATACAGATTTAATGGGAGTAAAGACAGACTTTTATTGGTTGCACGGCACTGGTAGCCTGTTTAGCAGCATGCCCCACATTATATGTAGCACCACCTGGTGCTAAAAAAATGTTTGGGGGGGGGGCAGTGTACCCTGGCGCAGCACACCTGACAGCTGCTTTAGTGTCCACACAGACACAGAGTTATTAAGAAGGACAGTGTGGCCTATAGATTCTATCAGGGTTGGTAGACGGTGGATGATTGACAGTCGAGACGAGGCGTCGTGGTGGGTGTGAATATGATTGACAGCCACGAGAACTGTCCAATCACATTAGATCAAAAAACATTAAAACAATACCAACTCGCTGCCAATAAAAGTGGGCGTGTCTGGGGCGGCACAGAACTGCGCCCCCTGGAAAACCTGAAGAAACCAATCAGACAGCAGCCTCAGGTCACCTGCTCGCCACAAGTTCGAGGGCTTACATAAGGTATGGTTTGGCCGGCGCCCCTCACCCAGGAAGTATATGTGTTCAGACAGGAAGTATATGTATTCAGACAGGAGCCACCCAAACACCATTTGAACCAATATTTAATGCTGCTGAGAGACTGAAAACACTTTTATTTCATCATTAT
This sequence comes from Lampris incognitus, assembly GCF_029633865.1. Lineage (NCBI taxonomy): Eukaryota > Metazoa > Chordata > Actinopteri > Lampriformes > Lampridae > Lampris > Lampris incognitus. The sequence continues at coordinate 45,358,503 of NC_079224.1, read as the reverse complement.
TTGCATTATACACCTAAATATATTTAACATGTTTAAGTAGATTTTCATCCCTTGATGTTTGAAGGGGGCGGCGCCCCAGCGCCCTCTACTGGCCAGCCGCCACTGGTATGAATATATTAATTAATATATGAATTATTGAAACCGCTGCTTTGAAAATGTTCCAACTGACTTGATGATGAGGCGACCTTATCACGAAGATGCTCCCTTATCTCTCTCTATTGTGATAAGATTGTTTGTTTGTTTGTTTGTTTGTTTGTTGTCCTTTTCATGTTTCTGGCAGGACACATTTTTTAGTTTGATTTTAAAAATCAGTTTTCAGAAGAATCTGTTACCTGGAAATCATTATTTGATAATGCGAACATTATTGATTACCCTGTCCCCAAAATGTAAGACACTTTTAAGCAGAAATCTGACGTTGCCTTCAAGTTATTCTGATGAGCATTCTTCTTGATAATACTTTCAACGACTCTTTAATGCCAGCAGTCATTTTGTAAAGATTCAGGCCTAGTTTATTTTAAAATGTGCTGATCTGGTTAGGAAGGGTTTTCAGTTTTAAACGTTTTGACTTGTATTTGGTTTGACCGACATTCAGTTTACAGTTCAAAAACATTTGTTTGAGAGACTCGTATGGGAATGAAGGAGTCCTGTAGCCAGGCGGTACGTGGTCTCTACAGACCAGTGTGACCAGTAGGCATTAATAACCAGTCGTTAATAACCAGTTGTTAATAACTAGTAGTTAATAACCAATAGGCGTTAATAACCAGTAGTTAATAACAATAGGTGTTAATAACCAGTAGTTAATAACCAATATGCATTAATAACCAGTAGTTAATAACTAGTTGCTAATAACTAGTAGTTAATAACAATAGGTGTTAATAACCAGTAGTTAATAACTAGCTGTTAATAACTAGTAGTTAATAACAATAGGTGTTAATAACCAGTAGTTAATAACCAATAGGCATTAATAACCAGTAGTTAATAACTAGTTGCTAATAACTAGTAGTTAATAACAATAGGTGTTAATAACCAGTAGTTAATAACCAATAGGCGTTAATAACCAGTAGTCAATAACAATAGGTGTTAATAACTAGTAGTTAATAACCAATAGGTGTTAATAACCAGTAGTTAATAACCAATAGGCGTTAATAACCAGTAGTTAACAACAATAGGTGTTAATAACCAGTAGTTAATAACCAATAGGTGTTAATAACCAGTAGATAATAACCAATAGGCGTTAATAACCAGTAGTTATTAAAAGGGTTTACAGACTTTACAGGGTTTACAGACATTACAGACTTTACAGGGTTTACAGACTTTACAAGGTTTACAGGGCGGGAAGCCCAGGCCTCATCTGAATGAACCACCAGTATCCTAAAACGAACCTTTGAGGGTTCAACAGATCAGGAATAAAAACGTCCTTTATCTGACTTTTTATATCAACCGAGGAAGAAAAAAAAGACCTTTTTCTCCACCTGCCTTCCGTAGTGCTAACTAGTCTTACCGTCCTAACTAGTCCTAAGTAGTCCTAAGTAGTCCTACCATCCTAACTAGTTCTAAGTAGTCCTAACTAGGGATTCAGCGACATCACCGATTCCCAGTACTGATGTGTAAGTATCGGTCGATACAGAGTACTGATCCAATCCATTACTTTTCCCGGACAATGACCAGTAGTTTGGGGTCAAGGGGCAAAATAAGTGAGACAGAAACAGCCTTCCTCGTCCCGACACAGGGCCTTCAGTCGTTAGGCAGCAGGCTCAGCTCTCTGCCAGCATCTCCCAGGCTACGTCGGGAGCTTTCCTGCTGTCCTGCGTGGAGGATAAATGACTCTGCAGCCCTGCAGAAAGTGCTGGCGAGCGCTATTTAGAGTAACTGACTGCTAATGAGTCTTCATGGTCTCTAACGAGCTTCAAGTCTCCTCACTGGCTCTACTTGTAGTTCACCCCCCCCCCCCATGTCGCTTGATGGGTCCATCCTGAGAAGGCCACGCTGCAGCGAGCCGGGACTTCGAATCCTCTGCCCACTCCGCAGAACGTTGCAGAGGTTCAGTTTTAAAGCCAGCAGGGTCGGAGCTGCAATGTTCTCCTGAAACGCCTTTTAGGAGCGAGAACCTTTAACAGAACACATGCTGGCGTGGTCATACGAGGGACTTTTCTTTCTTTTTTTTCTTCTTCTTTGTTTTTTGTGGACCCCCCCCTTTACTTCCCAATTGTATTTTGCCAATTACCCCACTCTTCCGAGCCATCCCGGTCTCTGCTCCACCCCTTCCGCCGATCCGGGGAGGGCTGCAGACTACCACAGGCCTCCTCCCATACATGTGGAGTAGCCAGCCACTTCTTTTCACCTGACAGTGAGGAGTTTCACCAGGGGGACGTAGCAAGTGGGAGGATCACGCTATTCCCCCCAGTTCCCACTCCCCCTGAACAGGCGCCCCGACCGACCAGAGGAGGCGCTAGTGCAGCGACCAGGACACACACCCACATCTGGCTTCCCACCCACAGACACGGCCAATTGTGTCTGTAGGGACGCTCGACCAAGCTGGAGGTAACACGGGGATTCGACCCAGCGATCCCTGTATTGGTAGGCAACGGAATAGACCGCCATGCTACCCGGACGCCCACGAGGGACATTTCTGACCTCTGACCTCCAGGTGACACGGCCACGCAGGGAACAATTCCCGTTTCCTCAGCATGGCTGGCAGTGCGGCGGTGAAGGAGGAGCTGGCGGGGCTGCGGTGTGAGCAGCAGACTCAGCGTTACGGTGAACAATCTGTTCTTTTACTCCTCTATTTGCTCCTCTATTTGCTCCTCTATTTACGTCGGCGGAGGTGCTTCTCCTGCGCTCAGCGGGTAAGTTGCTGAGGTTTGAGGTCAACGAAGCTCCGAAGAGTTTCGTGCCGTTTAAAAATAGCCGTTGTTGTCTCAGCAGAACGCCTTCGTGTCGAGCAACATTACCAATATTAATATTAATATTAATGTTTAACCCCAAACACGCCGAAACGGGCCTCGGCGAGAGAGGGCCGCCTTGCTGCTCCGGGCCCGGCACTTTTATTTCCCGGCGAACAGATAAAAACAAAACCAAACTCGGTTTATTGTGGCTGAGCCGGTGTGTCTCACCACAAACTAGATTCGATCCTACGGCACGATGCACACATGACCAGCCCCTCTACACGCCGACTCCCTGCACGTTTGGTTTGGTGCTGTCCGGGAAATATCCCCCCAACACCCCAAACTCCTGCAGCGACACACTAGCGAACCTCCTGAGGAGGCAGCGGTTGGTCTGGGGGTCACGCATGTGGTCGGGGGGGCGTGTCCACAAAACCACCTGGAAGATAAACACAACTCGAGCCACACGGTGACCCGGACGGCTCTCAAACACACGGCGCTCCAGAAACACGCTCACACCTCAGCAGCGGCCGCTCAAACTCATGTACTTATACCTGCTTCCTGTGTCTACTGCCCAACTCTAGATCATCAGAGAGTAGCATAACGTAGTACCACAGTACATACTGGTACACGTGGTACACAGACAACACTACCTCTAACAGTGCTAACATAGTACCACAGTACATACTGGTACACAGACAACACTACCTCTAAAAGTGCTAACATAGTACCACAGTACATACTGGTACACATGGTACACAGACAACAGTACCTCTAACAGTACTAACATAGTACCACAGTACATACTGGTACACGTGGTACACAGACAACACTACCTGTAACAGTGCTAACATAGTATACCACAGTACATACTGGTACACAGACAACACTACCTCTAACAGTACTAACATAGTACGACAGTGCATACTGGTACACAGACAACACTACCTCTAACAGTACTAACATAGTACCACAGTACATACTGGTACACAGACAACACTACCTATAACAGTGCTAACATGGTACCACAGTACATACTGGTACACATGGTACACAGACAACAGTACCTGTAACAGTGCTAACATAGTACCACAGTACATACTGGTACACGTGGTACACAGACAACACTACCTGTAACAGTGCTAACATAGTACCACAGTACATACTGGTACACAGACAACAGTACCTCTAACAGTACTAACATAGTACCACAGTGCATACTGGTATACAGACAACACTACCTCTAACAGTACTAACATAGTACCACAGTACATACTGGTACACAGACAACACTACCTATAACAGTACTAAACATGGGTACCACAGTACATACTGGTACACATGGTACACAGACAACACTACCTCTAACAGTACTAACATAGTACCACAGTACATACTGGTACACATGGTACACAGACAACAGTACCTGTAACAGTGCTAACATAGTACCACAGTACATACTGGTACACATGGTACACAGACAACACTACCTCTAACAGAACTAACATAGTACCACAGTACATACTGGTACACAGACAACACTACCTCTAACAGTACTAACATATAACCACAGTACATACCGGTACACATGGTACACAGACAACACTGCCTCTAACAGTACTAACATAGTACCACAGTACATACTGGTACACATGGTACACAGACAACACTACCTCTAACAGAACTAACATAGTACCACAGTACATACTGGTACACATGGTACACAGACAACAGTACCTCTAACAGTACTAACATAGTACCACAGTACATACTGGTACACGTGGTACACAGACAACACTACCTGTAACAGTGCTAACATAGTACCACAGTACATACTGGTACACAGACAACAGTACCTCTAACAGTACTAACATAGTACCACAGTGCATACTGGTATACAGACAACACTACCTCTAACAGTACTAACATAGTACCACAGTACATACTGGTACACAAACAACACTACCTATAACAGTACTAACATGGTACCACAGTACATACTGGTACACATGGTACACAGACAACACTACCTCTAACAGTACTAACATAGTACCACAGTACATACTGGTACACGTGGTACACAGACAACACTACCTGTAACAGTGCTAACATAGTACCACAGTACATACTGGTACACAGACAACAGTACCTCTAACAGTACTAACATGGTACCACAAGTACATACTGGTACACATGGTACACAGACAACACTACCTATAACAGTACTAACATAGTACCACAGTACATACTGGTACACATGGTACACAGACAACAGTACCTGTAACAGTGCTAACATAGTACCACAGTACATACTGGTACACATGGTACACAGACAACACTACCTCTAACAGAACTAACATAGTACCACAGTACATACTGGTACACATGGTACACAGACAACACTACCTCTAACAGTACTAACATAGTACCACAGTACATACTGGTACACATGGTACACAGACAACACTACCTCTAACAGAACTAACATAGTACCCATCACAGTAGATGATGATGATGATGATGATGATGATGGTGTGTGTGGGGGGGGGGTGCAGAGCGTCCACATGATAAACCCTTCCTAAGGAGAGAGAGAGAGAGAGAGAGGACGGAGGCTAAAGAAGTAGGGGGGGGGGGGGGGTCTGGATGGAATGGGTGAGAGGAAGAACAGAGAGAAAGACAAAGTGATGGACAGACGATCAGAAGAACAAAACGTCCTCCCTGAGAAAGAAGGAGCGCTGGTCCAGAGCCCCCGCTCTGTCCAACACACCAAGACGGGGGCCGAGGTTCAGCAGGGATCTGCCAGCAAAACTGCTGATGCATAACACCTCGGTCCTCTCTCTCTCCTCGCTCTAGCCTCCCTCCTCTCTCTCTCCCTCTCTCTCTCCTCTCTCCTCCTTCCCTCCTCCCTCCTCTCTCTCGCTCTCCACTTACTTCCCTCTCTCCCTCCTCCCTTCCTCCCTCCTCTGCCCTCCGTCTCCCTCCTCTCTCCTCTCTCTCTCTCTCCTCTCTCGCGTCGTCTCTCTCTCTCTCTCTCTCTCTCTCTCTCTCTTCTCCTCATCTCTCCTGCTCTCCTCGTCTCTCCGGTCTCCTCCTCCCCTCCCCTCTCCTCTCCTCCTCTCTCCCTCTCTCTCCTCCCTCTCCTCCCTCCCTCCTCTCCCGTCCTCTCCTACTCCCTCTCACCTTCCTCTCCCTACTCTCCCTCTCCTCCTCTCTCTCTCTCCTCTCTCTCTCTCCCCCTCCTCTCTCTCTCTCCTCCTTCCCCTCCCTCTCTCTCTCTCCCTCTTTCCCTCCCTCCCTCTCTCTCTCCCTCCTGCCCTCCCTCTCTCTCTCTCTCTCCCTCCTCCCTCCCTCTCTCCCTCCTTCCCTCTCTCTCCTCTCTCCATCCTGCTCCCTCTCCTCTCTCTCCCTCCTCTTCCCTCTCTCTCTCTCCTGCCCTCCCTCTCTCCCTCCCTCTGTCCTCTCTCTCTCACCCTCCTTCCCTCCCTCTCCCTCCTTCCCTCTCTCTCTCTCTCCTCTCTCTCTCTCTTCTCTCACTCTCTCTCTCTCTCTCTTCTCTCTCCTCTCCTCTCGCTCTCTCTCTCTCTCTCCTTCTTCTCCGCTCTCTCCTTCCCTCTCTCCCTCCTCCCCTCCTCTCCCTCTCCCTCCCTTCCCTCTCTCCCCTCCCTCTCTCTCTCTACCAGGACATGGTATAGACATCTACATCTGTTCACTAAACAAACACTACCCAAGTGTCTTTCAGCAAGGTATTTAACCCCCAGCCATGCGTGCCTGTAATATTTTAGTTGTCAGTATATGAAGACTGTGGTTGTACTGGTCAGCTCCCCAGTAACCAGCAGTAGAAGACTGGTTTCACTGGTCAGCTCCCAGTAACCAGCAGTAGAAAACTGGTTGTACTGGTCAGCTCCCAGTAACCAGCAGTAGAAGACTGGTTGTACTGGTCAGCTCCCAGTAACCAACAGTAGAGGACTAGTTTAATGGTCAGCTCCCAGTAACCAGCAGTAGAAGACTGGTTGTACTGGTCAGCTCCCAGTAACCAGCAGTAGAAGACTGGTTTCACTGGTCAGCTCCCAGTAACCAGCAGTAGAAAACTGGTTGTACTGGTCAGCTCCCAGTAACCAGCAGTAGAACACTGGTTGTACTGGTCAGCTCCCATTAGAAGACTGGTTGTACTGGTCAACTCACAGTAACCAGCAGTAGAAGACTGGTTTTACTGGTCAGCTCCCAGCAACCAGCAGTAGAAGACTGGTTGTACTGGTCAGCTCCCAGTAACCAACAGTAGAAGACTTGTTGTACTGGTCAGCTCCCCAGTAACCAGCAGTAGAAGACTGGTTGTACTGGTCAGCTCCCAGTAACCAGCAGTAGAGGACTAGTTGTACTGGTCAGCTCCCAGTAACCAGCAGTAGAAGACTGGTTGTACTGGTCAGCTCCCAGTAACCAGCAGTAGAGGACTAGTTTTAATGGTCAGCTCCCAGTACCAGCAGTAGAAGACTGGGTTGTACTTGTCAGCTCCCAGTAACCAACAGTAGGAGACTGGTTGTATTGGTCAGCTCCCCAGTAACCAGCAGTAGAAGACTGGTTGTACTGGTCAGCTCCCAGTAACCAGCAGTAGAGGACTAGTTTTAATGGTCAGCTCCCAGTACCAGCAGTAGAAGATTGGCTGTATTGGTCAGCTCCCCAGTACCGGCAGTAGAGGACTAGTTTTAATGGTCAGCTCCCAGTACCAGCAGTAGAAGACTGGTTGTACTTGTCAGCTCCCAGTAACCAACAGTAGAAGACTGGTTGTACTGGTCAGCTCCCAGTAACCAGCAGTAGAAGACTGGTTGTACTGGTCAGCTCCCAGTAACCAGCAGTAGAGGACTAGTTTTAATGGTCAGCTCCCAGTTCCAGCAGTAGAAAGACTGGCTGTATTGGTCAGCTCCCAGTACCGGCAGTAGAAGACTGGTTTTAATGGTCAGCTCCCAGTTCCAGCAGTAGAAGACTGGCTGTATTGGTCAGCTCCCAGTACCGGCAGTAGAAGACTAGTTTTAATGGTCAGCTCCCAGTTCCAGCAGTAGAAGACTGGTTGTACTGGTCAGCTCCCAGTACCGGGCAGTAGAAGACTGGTTTTAAATGGTCAGCTCCCAGTACCAGCAGTAGAAGACTGGTTGTACTGGTCAGCTCCCAGAGGGGAATTTAACATGCAGACTTCCGTCATTCTGAGAACAGTGTTCAGTCAACCTGACGTGGAAATGAAGGTTTAAAACTATAAAGATAAGAACAGATATTAACACAGCTATTCCAAATACTCTCTCACTCTCTGTCTCTCACCCCCTCACTCTCTCACTCACTCACTCACCCCTCACTCTCCTCTCTCACTCACCCCTCACTCTCTCTCACTCACTCTCTCACTCACCCCTCACCTCTCTCACT